>NW_026571018.1:1382376-1519876 GCF_026225935.1 Boleophthalmus pectinirostris | reverse complement strand
GTAGTAGCAGTAGTAGTAGTAGTAGTAGTAGTAGTAGTAGTAGTAGTAGTAGTAGTAGTAGTAGTAGTAGTAGTAGTAGTAGTAGCAGTAGTAGTAGTAGTAGTAGTAGTAGTAGTAGTAGTAGTAGTAGCAGTAGTAGTAGTAGTAGTAGTAGTAGTAGTAGTAGTAGTAGTAGTAGTAGTAGTAGTAGTAGTAGTAGTAGTAGTAGTAGTAGTAGTAGTTGGTGGCGTCAGTCACACAGTGGACGAGGTCGTTAATCGTTGTTGTTAATAATCTGATTCTACATCATTTTGAGTAAAAAACATGAAATATTACAGATTTTTACTGGGCTGGGGCCTTTATGTTTGTACTGACAGTGATTTCTTTTTTTATAAATAATATGACACTAACAGTAGGTGGACATCATTTAAAGCAGCAGTGATCTCATACAGAAATCATTTTTCTATCAGTAATATTTTTAATATGGTTCAGGAAAGACTGGACTTTTTCTTGTCTTTTAGCAGATAAAACATCTTATATTAAGATCCTCGACTTTGTTTCTCTACAGTAAAACAAAAGTCTGTTCATGGAGACTTGGGCTCAACGAACAATTTGAAGAAAACAAACAAGAATTAGCAGGATGTGGTTGTTACATTCATGTCGTTTTAAAAAACATGACAATATCAAGTATTCAGATTACATCCCCTACACCTAAAGTAATTTAATGGATTACATTACAAACTACATTTTGGGGTATGTAATCTGTAATCTGTAGGGGAATACGTTTTAAAAGTCACCTTCCCAACACTGTATATACATCATAATAAACTAAATTTAATGTATAATTCATTCATTCCAGAGCTCGAGATCTTTCAAAACATGACACTTTATACTCTTTGTTTACAGGCTTTTACAGTGTTAGACTTTTTTAAATCACCACTCAGATTGTTCCACAAACTCAACACAAATACAATCACTTTTTTTCTTAGTTCTTATCTTCATTTTTTAAAGATGCAATTTATTTTTTTTAGTTTTTTTTTCCGCGTTTATGGTCGAACAAACTAATAATAATGTTAACGAAGACATAAAAGTTTATCATTTATGATCGTACAAAATAAATCACAATGAGAATAAAAAATTTTAGTTTTTTTTTTTCTGTTTATGGTCATACAGACTAATAATAATGATAAAGAAGGCACAAAATGCATTGTTTATGATCATATCAAAATTATAATGTTAAAGAAAAGTCTGTGTTTAGTTCATAGTCGTGTTTTACTTGTGAAGACAGTGGATCTAGTCTTCTACGTATTTCTGTAATATTTGATTTTGATATTGTTTTTTGAAGAGCACCAAGTCAGTCCAAGCTTTGATATGATCATCTAAACTGTTGCTGTTTCAGGTGAAGTCACGTCAAAGTCACAAAAAGCAGATGGGGTCAGGAAATAAAGACAGACGCACAGAACCATGCACCAAAATGCGTAATTTCTGTGCAGTCTGTGATCGCTGCAACCGCTCGAATCAGGAGAAAGACGAACGTTTTTTTTTGGTGTACCAACAGTGGTGCGTCACAAGGGAGTTTCCAACAACGTACAGAAAAAAGACGACAGAAGTGGATCAACAGTCTCTGTCTAATAACAGGAGGCGTGGAAACAGACGATGCTCGAGTTTACAGCGATCACGTTGTAACAGATCAGGATTGTGTCATTTATTAATTCATATTTTCAAAGTTTTTTTTTTTTTTTGACAATTATTCTGAAAGACAAGCATCGTAAGTGACAGGTGAACTGTTGCATTCTAGGTCCTAACTTGTCACGCAAAAAGCTTTATGTGGTGCTGATTTTATGAGCTTACTGTTGTAATTTGGCATTTTATACCTTTTTATACCCAAACAGATACAGAAGAGTTGTTCACCTCCGGGTTTTTACAGGCTTTCATTTGGCTCACTGTACAGTAATATGAGGTCTGCAGCACCACATCATTTATTATATCTATCGCCTCAACTCCAGGATAATCCTACCTATATAACTTATATTTAGAGGTTGTTTTATTTTTCAGACACATACCTCCTGTAACAGCACAGTCTCATTTGCATAAGGTAAGAAGTGTGGTTATAACTTCTATGTATGTACTTTTATTTTAGTAATTATAGCTGCAAAGTTTTCGTGCTGAAGTTAAATGACTAGATGCCTCTGAAGGCCCCACAGCCCTGTTCACACCTGTTGGTTCTTTAAGCAGCAGTGGACTGGACAGGAGAGGTCTGACCTATAGCCGTGTTGTTTATGGCGTTGGGAGTGTGTGTGTGTGTGTGTGATTGAGGCAGAGCTGGACGTGCCCTTGGTGCTGGAGTGAGGCGCTCTGACCCTGACAGCTCTGCACAATCTGAGCCTCTCACATTCATGCGCTTTCATCTCAGGATTCTTTTACACACTTTTCAGATAAACTATAAATATTTGATCTGTGCTCCCAGTGAGCGGCCTTCGTTAGAGGAAGATGCATTCATATTTCATGTGTATGATGTTACCGAGCCCACCCGCCCCCTCCTCCACAGTTAGGCCCCACCACCAGCCCTCACCACCGGCCCCCACCACCAGCCCCCACCACCACCCCCCAGCCCCCAGCCACCGGCCCCAGCCACTGACCCCGCCCCCTGCAGAGGTAGAGGGAGCTGTAGGACGCACTAAAGGTTAAACTGCTCACACATAAACAGAGGCTGAGCTGTGGTCACATTAGGGCTTTGTATTGGATAAACAATAGAGCGGGGGGGAATTATTTTTTCCATATATATATTAGTGCTGTCATGTGATTAAAAAAAATGAGAGATTAATTAATTATGATCTGTAATTAATTAATCTAATTAATCTCATTTTAATCTCACCTAAAAATAGCTGAGCCTTCAATTTGAGGTATTTTCATTTAAATTCATTATTACATTATTGTGGCAGATCAAAAGACTGATATAGATTTAAAAAAGTGACTTTATAAAGTCATTTATTGTTTAACAAATCTCTCCAAATTGGCTGTTGAGCCCAAGTCTCCATGAATAAGAAACAGTTTGTTGTAAAGTAGCAAAGACGAGGAAATCTGAACATAATAACTTTTGTCTACTTAAAGACAATAAAAAGTCCAGTCTTTCCTTAACCATATTAAAAATATCATTGATAGAGAAATGCTTTATATATGAGATCACTGGTTTTAGTCCTTGTTTTAGTCCTGGTTTAGACCTGGTTTAGACCTGGTTTAGACCTGCTTTAGTCCTACTTTAGTCCTAGTTTAGTCCTGGAAAGGGTTAGTCCTGGTTTAGTCCTGGTTTAGACCTAGTTTAGACCTGGTTTAGACCTGGTTTTAGTTCTGGTTTTAGTCCTGGTTTTAGTTCTGGTTTTAGTCCTGGTTTAGACCTGGTTTAGACCTGGTTTAGACCTGGTTTTAGTTCTGGTTTTAGTTCTGGTTTAGTCCTGGTTTAGACCTGGTTTTAGTTCTGGTTTTAGTTCTGGTTTAGACCTGGTTTAGTCCTGGTTTTAGTTCTGGTTTTAGTTCTGGTTTTAGTTCTGGTTTAGTCCTGGTTTAGTCCTGGTTTAGTCCTGGTTTAGTCCTGGAAACGTGAACCGCGCGTTCTCAGGTTAATGACGATGATGAAGGTGTGTGTTTGTGTGTGTGTGTTTGTTTGTGTTTGTTGTGTGTGTGTGTGTGTGTGTGTGTGTTTGTGTGTTTGTTTGTGTGTGTGTGTTTGTGTGTGTGTGTGTGTGTGTTTGTTTGTTTGTGTGTGTGTGTGTGTGTGTGTTGTGTGTGTGTTTGTGTGTGTGTTGTGTGTGTTTGTTGTGTGTGTGTGTTTGTGTGTGTGTGTGTGTGTGTGTGTGTGTTTGTGTTTGTGTGTGTTGTGTGTGTTTGTTTTGTGTGTGTGTGTGTGTGTGTGTGTTTGTGTGTGTGTTGTGTGTGTTGTGTTGTGTGTGTGTTTGTGTGTGTTGTTTGTTTGTGTGTGTGTTGTGTGTGTGTGTTTGTGTGTGTGTGTTTGTGTGCGTGTCCCCTCATGTAGCAGGTCATTATAGGACAGTAGTGCAGACATCATGAGTCTATGCAGGTTGTTTTCACCAGTGACATTTAAGTTGTAGGCGATTTTATATTTGTTATTTTCTTTTGTATTTCACGTCGGGAGAAGAATTTCCAAGACACGAATGTGTTTTTACCTGTGCACTGCTGCCTCTGTTCTACTGGCTACTGGACGTTTACATCGCTCTTACTGCGCGCGTTTTGTGTGGGTTTCCAATGAGTGGAATTACCGAAATAAAAAAATGTATAAATGTGTTTTTTGTGTGTGTGTGTAAAAACTGGTTTAATAATAAAGCAACTCGCAGACAGAAACAGTAAATTTAGAGATTAAAAATGAGATTAACGCGATTAAAAAACATAACGCGCTAAATATGACTGTAATTAATTAATCACAATTAACGCGATAATTTGACACCCCTAATATATATATATATATATATATATATATATATATATGAAGAGGTGCTGGAGGGACCATCATGGTAGGACAAACCCCTACATGGGGCGTACCACCGGAACATAACTGAAGTGGCTGATATCAAGAAATCCTACCAATGGCTTGAGAGGGCTGGTCTGAAGGACAGCACAGAGGCACTGATCCTGGCTGCTGCTCAGGAGCAGGCCCTGGGCACTCGAGCAATAGAGGCCCAGATCTACCACACCAGACAAGACCCACGGTGTAGACTGTGCAAAGAGGCTCCTGAGACAGTCCAGCACATAACTGCAGGTGTAAGATGCTGGCAGGGAAAGCATACATGGAGCGACATAACCAAGTGGCGGGCATAGTGTACAGAAACATCTGTGCAGAGTTCGGGCTGGAAACCCCAGGATCAAGGTGGGAAACACCTCCAAAGGTTGTGGAGAATGACCGAGCCAAGATCCTGTGGGACTTCCAGATACAGACTGACAGAATGGTGATGGCGAACCAACCAGACATAGTGGTGGTGGATAAGAAACAGAGCAGAGCCGTGGTGGTTGACATCGCAATACCAAGCGATGGTAATATCAGGAAAAAGGAACACAAGAAGCTAGAGAAATACCAGGGGCTCAAGGAAGAGCTGGAGAGAGCCTGGAAAGTAAAGGCATCAGTGGTGCCTGTGGTGATCGGACACTCGGGGCTGTAACCCCCAAACTGGAAGAGTGGCTACAACAGATACCGGGAAAAACAACGGACATCTCAGTCCAGAAAAGTGCAGTACTGGGAACAGCAAAGATACTGCGCAGAACTCTCAAGCTCCCAGGCCTCTGGTAGAGGACCCGAGCTCAATGAGGGTGAGAGAGACCTACCACCGTGGAAGGTGAGAAACACATTTATTTTATTTATATATATATATACATACATACACATTAACTCTGTGATCTGTACAATCACCAGAGCCCTGAGCTCCCAGAAGAAGCTCGGGAGGTTCCTTATTTTAACAGATCCATGTTTCTGACCAGCAGTGAGGAGCTCTGAGGTTTAATCCCACAATCCACTTCAGATCAAACCGAATGTTTCCAAACACTATTGTACAAGTGACACTGCAGCAGATCATTCATTCAAATCTTCTACAGAAATAAACTTTACATGACTACAATATATAAACCATAAGGACAATAGAACCATATGAGCCTGTTTGACATTATAATGTGTTTAATGCAGCTTTGACACATTTGTTTACATTTTACAGAAACAAAACTTAAAACCACATGACGCATGTGCTGTCGGACTAAAGGACACGACTCAGTGGAATATAAGCAGGTTTGTAGTGCTAGAAGCTTTCGTTACCATCTTTGTGCATTCCCGGCGGTAGAGTGTGTCTGCTGTTCATAGCAGGGAGGCGGGGGCGCAGGGGGCAAGCACAGAGAAGGCAAATAAGCAAAGCGGCGAAATCAGAATGAAAAATAAGCATTATATCAATATCTACGATATGTCAGAATCCATATCGAGTTTAAAAAATATCAAGATATATTTTAAATATCGAGATATCACCCACCCCTGCTCCAAACTCATAATCGAGGTGAAACGATTTAGGGTGCACTCACACTAGAACCATGCCCAAGCACAGATCACCCCTAAAGCGCCATACGTTTGTCCAGTGTGAGCGCAATCGAACCATGTCCAGGCACAGCATGGTGAGACCTTGGCCCATTTGGAGGAGGTGGGCCAAAGCATGGCACAGAGCTCATGTACACAAACACACACACACGCACACACACACACACACGCACGCACGCACACACACACACACACACGCACGCACGCACGCACACACACACACACACACACACACAACTATATTTTTTATTTATTTATGAGAAATGCTGAATAAACGCATTGTGTAACTATAAAAATAATAGTTTGAATAATCATGATTTCAATATTGAACAAAATAATCGTGATAATGTTTTTTTCATAATCTAAATCATATGTGAAGGAGCTGCAAGAAGTACTGTACTGTACAAATACTGTTCCCTTGTACAATATATTACTCAAGTACAAGTTCTGTTACACTGTACGACATTCTCAAGCAGGAGTCAGACTACTCATACAGTTTATTTAAAAATGCCTTAAATAAATGTTGAGTACAAGTTGTGGGTTGGCTCTTGTGTCCGTTCTGAAATGGGCTGATATTAGGATGCAGACAGCGCGCCGCACTGGAGCAGATTTTAGCCAAAGTTAGTGAGCTCCCGAGGCTCTTGATGTTCATATGAAGGATTAGAGTGTGAGCGGTGAGCGGCTGCAGCCCCGCTACCACCACAGCATAAAAGTGTCTCCTCCTCCACAACTTCAGAGCGGAGCGTTTGATCACACTCAAGATGTGATCCAGCTCACAGACAAGGCAAGAGCCCAGGGAGAGCAGAGAGCAGAGCCAAGGCTGCCCTCGCTGTGAGGGGGGAGGAAGAGAAGAGGGAGGAGGAGGAGGACACTGATCATGATCAAATGAAAGGAAATTAAGCGACATATACTGTATTTTGAAGTTATTGTCCAGTCCTGAGTGCTACTGCAGACTGCAGACTCAGTGACGTCAAAGAGCCATGACACGACTTCTGATCTCTGTTCTACTGTAGTGTCCCTAGTGTCACAAACACACCTGGAGTTGTGTTTTGTTCTCTCTAACATATTTAACCCTCTCCAGGAAGGCGTTGCAGATTAGCAACAGCTAAATTCCAAGTACCTACTTACTCCACATCCATATTATATGAGCTTTTTTTACTCAGGAGCCTTTTCTCCCATCCATGCTGATAAACGTGGACGATGCAGACTGTGCAAGAACGGCTACACGCAATCGGCCTGCCAGAAGTGCAAAATACTTTTTTTGTTTACAAAGGATAAAAAAGTCAGAATTGTATATTACTACCCCATATTATAATGTTCCCCAAATATCAGATTTTTCCTGATACTAAAAATTAATTTGAGCCTGAGAGGGTTAACACACAAACCCATTTAGGCTGTGTTCTTCTCGCAAACTGAAAACACACTGTTGCCCCTTGTGATGTCATTTAGTCATGATACAGGAAATGCTCCACTGTGTTTTTAAACTCCATACATCTTCACTAGAATCATTTGGATCATGTTCAGCCGTGTTGCCAAACTTTGAAGGTACATCTATTATTTCAGCCTTGTTGAAACATCTTCACTCCTCAGTGCACCAGAACACACTGGAGACTTTCTGTGGTGATCTGAACTGCACAGAAGTCAAACCTTTTTTTTTTTTTTTAAAGGCAACAACCTCTCAGCACCAACTTCAGGACTGTACTACAGTTCCACAGAGTGGGGAAGGGGGGAGGACTGGACTCTGCTCTTTATCACTTCAAAGGGCTCTGTGATTGGGAGCCCAGCTTTAGTGGGGCCCTTAACTTAGACACTTGGACTGTATTTTT
The DNA here is from genome assembly GCF_026225935.1 of Boleophthalmus pectinirostris. Lineage (NCBI taxonomy): Eukaryota > Metazoa > Chordata > Actinopteri > Gobiiformes > Gobiidae > Boleophthalmus > Boleophthalmus pectinirostris. The sequence goes on along the minus strand of NW_026571018.1, from coordinate 1,511,989 downwards.
TGTCAATTTGTGCAAAGCACTCTTTGCACTTAGCTCCAAAAGAAAAGTGAGTCCAAGTAGCACAGGCCTCATCCACAGTGTGTCAGAGCCACACAGAGCCACACAGAGCCACACTGAGCCACACAGAGCCACACTGAGCCACACTGAGCCACACAGAGCCACACTGAGCCACACAGAGCCACACTGAGTCACACTGAGCCACACTGAGAAACATGTGTGAGAGGAGCGTTTATACAGCAGGGTCAAAGGTCATATCAGAATTTTAAAGAATATTTCCTGATTCTTTAACTTTATAATTAGACGCAGACAGAACACAGAGCTGCTTGAACATTATATCTGTGCTGGGTCAAAGCACATTTGGCTCCACTACAAAGCACAGTGTACTGCCACTTTAAGGTTTGGTCTGGACTGGGATCAGTGTGTATTTAAGTATTAAGTATTAAACCCACGGATAGAGCACGCTCTTCTACAGCAAACACCTCCACTGTATTCAGGAGTACTTCAGTACTTCAGCACCAGCCTGTACAGGTTATTCACTTACTGCCTATGTCCAGCCCTTTCCCTGAAGGTCTGAAATGTTCCAAAGTCACAGCAGCCATAGTACTGTAGTACACTACTGTACTACTGCAGTACTGTGGTTCTGTAGTACTGTAGTATAGTAATGTACCACTGCAGTACTGTAGTACAGTAGTACTGTAGTACAGTAGTACTGCAGTACAGTAGTACAGTAGTACACTAGTACAGTAGTACAGTAGTACAGTAGTACAGTAGTACTGCAGTACAGTAGTACAGTAGTACTACAGTACAGTAGTACAGTAGTACTGCAGTACAGTAGTACTGCAGAACAGTAGTACAGTAGTACAGTAGTACTGCAGTACAGTAGTACAGTAGTACAGTAGTACAGTAGTACAGTACAGTAGTACAGTAGTACAGTAGTACAGTAGTAGTGGACCTGCCTTACAGGTACTGTGCTGTACTAGTGTCAGACCTGCAGGTCCTGCATTGTCTCATTAGTGACTTGTGTTCTATTTGTGGAGCTGCCCCAACCCCTGGGGCCCTCAGTGTTCCGGGGCCCGCTGAGGAGCAGATGCCAGACTCACCAGAGCACAGGAACCACCTAGGGGCCACTCCAGAGGGGGCAGCATTTACTCCAGCACTCTGAAGCTAAATCAAGACTAAATAAATGCTACGTAAGAGCTGCAGATTCTACTACAGAGAAGATGCTCTGTTTTTAACGGGAACCAATTGAGTCGCTCGGGTTCATCAAGCACAGTGTCATGTGCAGTTTCAAAATGCTCTTGTCCAAGAGCAAGAACATGTGGCCGGAAGAGCATCTGACATAAAAACTAAACTCTGACAGCGATTGATCGCTCTGACTATTGACTATTGTTAACACGAGAAGCATCATTCACTATCAAACCCAAACCCTAAACCTACTGTGTGGACGAGCTCAGACTCTGACTCTCACTGCGTGGAACAGCACAGTCTGATTTACATTAGGCTCAGACTAGAGGCATTCAACTGCACGAGGTAAGAAACAGCCAGGACATTATCAGACGTGTGTTTGGGTGTTTATCGTAGGTTTAGACTGACTGCTGGGCAGGTCTGACTCCTGCTTTGAGTGAGTTATTTGCAGATTGTCTATTATACTTAACCAAGGTCAGTGTGGCAAAGTGCTGAGGTCAGAGATCAGTGTGGCATTGGTTTTAAAGAGTGTCTAAGTCTTACAGGACCCGTGCAAGACCAAAAGGATACCACATGTGCAGGCAGTGTACTCTAGTGTCGTCAAAAGTTTGGAAAATCAGATCATTATCAATAGTAAAATTTGTCTGAAAACTAGATCCTCATTTGAGCAGGTATAGATACAAAAAATACCAATTCACAAGACAGAAATGACCCTTTCCTGAATGTCTTTAGAATGATGTTGAGCTGTATCAGAACAAGTATAAGAGTACAGTAAGAGTACTATAGAATCTACCTGCATCACTGACGATTACACACATATATGACACATGGGAAAAGAAAAGAAAGTTGTACCATTTAATGCTGAAAATCACATTCTCTTGTCTTTAGAAATGACCATTGCAGTATCAGAAGTGGTATTGACTCTGCTCCTCTCTGCTTCATATATGAGGTGACGTCATCAGTGAACCAATCGTGTTAATGAAGCTCCTCCTCTGGATGGCCCACATCCCCCAGAAGACACTAGAGCTCTGCTCAACTCACATCACAACTGAAATGGTCACAGTTAGAGAATCCAAATGGAGCATTATCTGACTAATCTAATGTTGCTTTTGGGAACTAAATGTCCCTGTGTGTCAGATGCCCTCCCTGTGTCTCCACGCTGTGTAAAAGCTGCTGACCGTGTAGTTTAGAGCTCTACAAACATGTTCTGAAAAGCCAAGGATTCTTGGATTGAAATTTCTGTCTTCTCTCAAATGCTAATGAAATGAATCTTGATGAAAACAAAGATGAGACAGACTGGTGTAGTAGATCAACATAAACTGTAGACTGTCCCACAGAGAAGCACAGGCTCTTTACTGTGGACACACACGCGCATACACACACACACACGCACACACACACGCATGCACACACACACACGCATGCACGCACGCACGCACACACACACACACAGTGAAGCACAGGCTCTTCATTAGAGGACGACTCTCAGTATTGATGCTCTAATCACATTAGAGAAGGACTGAGGACTGCAGTGTCTGCCTCACACCATCACTCACACACACACATACACACACACACACACACCCACGCACATACACACACACACACACACACACAGTGTAAACTCTAACCTGAAGCTGCTGAAACTGTCTGAACTTTAAACTCTGTTGTTGATACAAAAATAAAGTTCTGAGTTTTTCTGATTTTCCCAAAGCGAGGCAGGTCCCCACAACGCGAGTGTGTGTGCAGAGTGTGTCCTCACAGTGTGCTACATACTGTCCCACACACAGAGGGGAATGTCCTGTCCTTTTGTGTGGACGTCTCCTCTATGAGCTCATGTAAGTGACTCTGGGGCCACAGGGGACTGAGGGCCCGACTCTCACACACCTGCTGCTTTACAGCTCACCTCCAGAGCTCAGGTTCCACCACAGCCCGGCCCCCAGGGGCCCCTGTATTTATGTCCTGTCGGAGCTGAAAGACAAGCACACAGGAGCAGGGACATCACAGTCTGAGCTCCCTGTGCAAGAGCTGTCCAAAGAGGACGCTTTACACATACTGTCCCACACACTGTCCAGACTGTAGACAGTGGGGCAGGTCCCTGACCTGTCCCACAGGAGTGGGAGTGTCCCTGGCCTGTCCCACAGGAGTGGGAGTGTCCCTGGCCTGTCCCACAGGAGTGTCCCTGGTCTGTCCCAGAGTGTGACAGTGGAGTGGAGGCTGCAGGGAGCAGGGATGGGAGTGAAAAGGCGGGAGCCCCGGAGCAGTTGGTGTTGTGTGTCTGTGTAACTTGAGCTCAGACTAATCCTGCTTTGGCTCCTGAGCTCAGGGGCCCACAGAGAGGGGCCCCACAGAAGGGCCAGGTGTGAGCGACTGCTGCCCGAGCGTGGACACAGATAAAAGCCGGTCTCAGAGCCAGTCTCAGAGCACAGCAGCATGTCAATGAAGAGTCCCACCAGCACCCACGGGCCCTGCGCCAGCACCCACGGGCGCTTTGCCAACACTCACACTGTACTCCAGAGCCATGCGTCCCACAGATGTCCCCCAAACACGAGGACGGGGACAGACGGAAGGTCCCGCTTACAGCCATCTGTAGCAGCACTATCAGTCCATAATGAGCCCAGATTGAGTGTGTTTAATGAAGCACTGACACGAGCTGTTTAAAGACTCACTCCACTTCTGTGACACATGTTTACATCACCATGTTAACTTTGAGTGTTTGAAAAGTGATACAGTCATCCAAAACAACTCTGAACATGTTTTATAAGTTTTACTTTCAGTTTTAATGCTCTGAATTCCCCCTCCTTTTGCTCCCTGCATTAAGTCACTCCCCCTTCAGAGCGCTGTCACAATCAGCCTGCATCCCACTAATGAAACTACTGCACATCACATCAGGTTTGTCAAGTTGTGTACAGTTTCATATCATCTTTTTGTATATTCGTGGAGAATAGTCATGTGGGGGCATGAGTGACACAGACTTGTGGGCGGAGCCTTGTACAGAATCTTACATCTTACTCAAACACGTATGGATGACACATGAAACCTCTTGAGACATGTTTTTGATGAGGGAACATTATAACATGGTAGAAAGCACCTAAAAGATGGTTTAGCATAACACCCATCTTTAAGGAAATACCATTTGAACAATGAAGCATTTCTGTAACGTGAGGAGCTCTTGAGAGAATGAAATATCAGTCTCATGTTCACAAATGCATGTGATTCTTGGATTAGTTTAAAGCCCAGAAAAAGTTTAAAGGCTGTTTAAGAGCCCTGACACACTGCACAAGTGTTGATGTGTGAGCCTCAACAATTGTGAATGTTCCAGAGTATGTGTCAAATGTGCTCAATCTCAAATGGCTCCACATCCAGAGGTTATCTCCAGCCCCAGGACACTGCGCCTTTGTTTCCTCTCAGCCCAGACAGGAGCAGGGTGGGCAGGGTGACAGGAACAGGGTGGGCAGGGTGACAGGAGCAGGGTGGGCAGGGTGACAGGGGCAGGGTGGGCAGTGACAGGAGCAGGGTGGCAGGGTGACAGGGGCAGGGTGGGCAGGGTGGGCAGGGTGGGCAGGGTGACAGGGGCAGGGTGGGCAGGGTGCAGGGCAGGGTGACAGGGCAGGGTGGGCAGGGTGACAGGGGCAGGGTGGGCAGGGACATGGGTGTGAAGGATCGTAACATGTGTCCAGGGCCAGGGCCACACCTGTCGTCTGCTCGTCCACAGTCACACAAAGGCCACAGAAGAGGCTATAGGAGAGCCATAGGAGCCGGACATGACAGGGACAACTGTTGTGGCCGGCGCAGGGAGGGGGCTGTTTGAAAGACTCTGAATGTATGAAAGTTTGGTCACAGATAATGTCAGTGTCAAGTTTTAGTGTGAGAATGGAGATTGTAAAACATAAACTAGTGAATTGCTTCAACTTGTGAATGGAGCCTCCACTGGACTCAGTGTACAGCACACACCACAATATTCATCTAAAATGAAAACATAAGAAACAAATCAGCTGACTTCTGTGTTAGAAAAGTGCAGTTCCCAACAAAGCACCGTATGCTGAAGGTTCCTCTGTGGAGAACTGCACATCACACTAGAGCAGAGCATTATTTTCATTTGTATCAAAAGTAGAACAAGTATGTAGCACTGTCGAAAATGAAGGTTGCTCAAACATGCACAAATTATCCAAATACAACTTCAGAGAGAAAAAAACAATGAGAAGGAAAACAACCACAACATGGGGAAAGTTCATTTTACAGAGTAACTTTAAAGGGGAAAATAAAATGGACTTTTATAAGCTTTTTGAAGTTTGCTGTAGAGCTTCGGTAAATGTCGTCACACAATCCCAGCATGCACCATCACACTCTGACAGGGACAGCCACGGACAAGTCCCATGGAAACTCAGCTTTATCAGACATTCAGAGATTGTGGGTTATTGTTGCACACCAGGTGATTAGCACACACACTTCACAGCAGGAGCTCAAGATTCTGGTTCAATCCCCGGGTCATCCCCTTCTTTCTGTGTGGAGTCTGCATGTTCTCCCCGTGTCTGGGTGGATTTCCTCTTAATATGACCAGATAATCAAGTGTAGAAGAAAGCCCGGACCTTTTACTGGATTTACAACACTCCACACTGACAGAGAAGTGGATCTGTGCAGCTAAAGGGACAGCAGATATTTATGAAGATACAAAGAGAAAAAGAATAACACATCTAAAAATGCTCTGTAAAGCGTCTTCGTGACATATGTCTGTGAAAAGCACTATATAAATAAAGACTTAGTTACTTACAGTATGTATTTGTATTGATCTGGCCTTTTGATTTGGGAATGATTTATCCATAGTCTTACCCAGTGTCATAAAGATTTTTATATGAAAAACGATGTTAGGCTTGTGTATTTCCGAGACCATTCATTTTATTTATTTATTTATTTTCTCTTATTTGAATAAATACAAAATATATTTTAAATAACACAAATGTAATAATTCCAAGAGGATGTAAGCCCATCGTCTGTGTTTCAGGCTTCATTACAGTGAGTGGCATTTGTGGCACTGTGCCTCTTGGCAATGCACCATTAAGCAATCTGTTACCACGGCAGCAGAGAAAATGTCTGTGTGAGATCAGGGACAAGATTCACAAGTGATGAGGAATTAGATCCTTTAAGGGATAACAAAAACATGTCTGAAGAGTCATCTATGAAACTTTGAGTATTTTAGAGATCTCTCCTGGTCCCTATTCAATCCTGTACAAGGCTCCGCCCAGCAGCATACATCACCCATTCTCCCACATGACTATTCTCCATCAATACAAAAAAATATGATACAAAACAGTACAACGTGACAAACCTGGTGTGATGTGCAGTAGTTTCAGTAGTGAGATGCATACTGATTGTGTTGTGATAGTGCTCTGAAGGGGGGGTGAGATATTGTGGAGAGAAAGGGAGGGGAGACTCCTGCTAATAAATGTTTTTGGTGAATATAACATATTCAGAACAATCTAAGAAAACATGTTGATGCAAATCTGTTGTGTTGCACTTAATCCCCTGAACAAGTGAAATATCTTTAAAGAAATCTGATTGACTTAATAGTGATTTTGATGAAAGTGTTTGGGAATAAATCTGCACTGATGTTTGAATGGTCCGATTCAGCTCTAATTTGACATTTCAAACATGTAAAACAGGATCAACATTCAAGGGAAGACTGATATGAAATGATTAACTCTTAACTGAGTAACACATTCAAAGTGAGAGATGAGCAGTTGTGTCCTTGAGCAAGACACTTGACTCTCTATTGAACATGTCGACCTCATATTGTTATGTCCCTGTAAAACAGCAGTGATTAATGATGAGCTTCACCATGAGGCAGTGGACACGGTCACCTCTGGACCTGAAGCAGCTCTGTGCCTGTGTGTGCTCTATACTTCATTTCAGTTATACATTTTAAATCACAATATTCATCTAAAAGTAACAAAAGAAACAAGTGTGTTGATTTCTGCGTTGGAAAACTGCGGTGCCCAGTTTACGGCCAGACATGGCATCATCACAACAAAGCGACATCACACTAGAGAAGAAGCTTTTTTTTAAATTTGTGCCAAAATGAGTGCATAGTGCAGCAGAATCCTACATGTATCACAGATAAAAAATAAAACTTGAGATGAGAGTGTGTGCGTCACAGTGGGCTTGTACCGGTCGAGCTGAAATATAGTTAATATGATGAAGTGAGATTCAGGAGCAGGACCACGCCTCAGCCGCCCTCTCCTCTCACCAGCCAACCACAACTCACCTCCACCACACCTCTCATTTCCCAGAAGTCTATATGTAGCAGCCTTTCCCATCATCCCAGTTTGTCTCGGCGAACTCGACCCCACCCTCCCATCCCCTATTTTGTCTTTCAGTCATAAGGCCCCTACAAGGGGGGTCCCGTTCTGCCTGGGCCCATTGCAGATTGAGACGGAGCCCCCACCCATAGTCTCAACCCAGCCATCTCTGCCTCGCTTCGTACATTATCAATAAACTTCTTCGCACTATGTCGTTGTTGATTTGGTTCTAGCTAGTGAAAACAGGGTTAAATCTGAACAATGACATTTTGAATTCAGGAGAATAAAGATGACTCACACATGCACAAATACAAGTGCAGAGAAAACAACTATAACTCACTTTTGCAGAATATGTAGGTCTGATTTAAGGACAATATACATTAGATGAAGCTTTGGTTTTGAATGTGTTTACTGTCAATTCCAGCTTTTGGTGCTGTGATAATGACTCACACCACATTAAGAACATGTAGAAGTACAAAAGTTCACAGTGCACATTCCCACAGGGATCTTAAAGCTCCACTCTGGTTTATTGTGGTTGTCCTTACTCTGAGTGGGCTTGCATCTCCACAAACCTGACTCTTGTTTGGCCATGATGAAACCCTCCTCCCGCTTGTTTCCTTGGAAATGTTGTTCCTTTGGCTATAGTCGTCTAGCCAGTCTGGCACCACCTAGTGTCTCCGCTCAATTTAATTTCTCTCCAGCAACTAGGTCAGGAATCAGAATACACCAGATGGTCTGCAAAAACCCTGGAAGTGCGAGTTTGGGCAACAGCCAATCAACGAAGAGTCATATATTCAGTGTTGTCAGTGATTCCTGAGATCGAGGATTTAAAGCCGGAACAAAGAGAATGTTTGGTGAATTTCATCAAGGGAAAATATATTATTGTCCTTCTTCCTACGGGGTACGGGGGAAAAGTTTAATATACCAATTAGCCCCGTTAGCGGCGCATTACATACGTCATGATCAAACAACAGCGATTGGTTAAATGATAAAAAAAATACCGCCTACTGTCGAGCGAAAGATTTCCTAATGCTGCGAGGTCAGATGGTTTCTATGAAGTGAAACCGTCTGATGAATCAGGCTAATAGTCATCTGCAGTATGACATAAAACTTATCTCTCTCTTTGGTGAATGTTCCCAAGTATGGCTTTAACTTTCTGTTTCCATGGTGATGTGCCACTTCCAGAAAGTTACAGAATGTAGCTGTAACCTTTGAGTGAAATCTGAACTGTTACACTAATCAAAGAATCTCATGTATCTCAGAAAATATTTACAGCATTCTAAACTACAAGGATACGACCCCGTGGAGACACACGGACGGCATCTGTTTGTAGAGGTCTAAACTACAGGGTTAGCAAATTCTTTCCCAGAACGTAACAACATATTGTCGTTACAGAGGTCATCTTCAGACATACATCACTGTTACGTTTGTCAAATGTTCACTGCACAAACTCAAACAGTAGTACACTGGGACTGTAGTCGCCTAAAGACATGTACAGTCCATACCGTCCTGTCAACTACAAAGGGGCAAAAGATCTCAAAACTATTCTATATATCTCTGTATCTGACCCAAACTGCACTCACAAGACTACACCTGCAGGAGGAGTTCATGCCAAAACGACTATTTATGCAGAAAAAGTACTAGGAAACTGTAAAGTATTTATGTAAAGACAGATAGAACTTGTGAATCACGAGTTTAATTTGACTTTTTACAGAGAAATGACAAAAAAAACTAAATCTTCAGCTCACTCTCTCTTCTCCTTTCTGCAGTGTCCCATAGAAACCCTCATCATCTCAATAAAACAAAGAGTCGACTCATACAAACTTTGGTTTAAGACTCCATCCACAGATTCACTGTCTAAGCTAAACAACTGAAGGAACACAGTCCACATTTATATATTTATAAATCAATTCATTGTTCAGCTCTAATGTGCAGTAAGAGCTTCCAGATCGGCCAAAAGGACTGAGTAAAAATGTAAGCAGCCAACATTTTTTGTCCATAAATAATAAAATATTCAACATAAAACCAACAGCAGCACTGTGGACAAAAATCTGTGATATACTGAGAAATCGAACCCACAGCCAAGTCTGACTCAGAGCCCCTCCCCCTGTGTGTGTGTGCATCGTGTGTGTGCGTGCGTGTGTACTGCCTGCGTGCTCTGGAGCCAGGCCCAAGGCAGCTGCTCTGGAGTCTGTAGTTTGATCCCCGGCCGGCCTGTTGGGAGCAGAACTCGCTGCTATCGACTACAAAAAGCATAAAACCTGCAGCTCACACAAACCCAGAGAGCAGAGAGTACAAGGCTCCACCCACCCTCCGACTGCACACAGCAATGAACTCGCCAAGGAAAGTTCACTCCAAGCTTCAGTTTGGTTTAAGAATATTAGGGGATGTTTTTCACAATAACACATTTTAAAGTGTGATACAGTGCTTCAGAAAATACCATAAAATGTAAAATGAATAACTACCAGGGTTGTCAAAAGTACTGAAAATGAGATCAATACTAAAACTAGTATCGAATCTATATAATATAAGGCCACATGGGAATAGAGATGAAAGTACTACCATTTAGAGCTGAATATCACGGGTAAAGAGCGCTTCATCATTGTGGTATTAGAATCAGTACTGAGTATTGAAAGTAGTAGAAGAAAGTAGGAAACAATGTATTTATATAAAGACAGATTCATTTTACACATAAATGCTAAAAAAAATCTCAAGTTCTGCTAGAGGTCCCCCTGTCCCGGTGCAAACAATGGGGTGACCGTTCTTTTGCAGTGGCAGTCCAAAACTCTGGAACTCTTTGCTGATTGACTTACGATCCATCCATGACTTGTCTCTGTTCAAAGCCAAACTTAAAACCTACTTATTTAGAATGACTTTTAACACTTAGGCTACGTTCAGACTGCAGGGCTTAACGCTCAATTCCGATTTTTTTGTGAAATCCGATGTTTTTGCGAGGTCGTTCACATTTCCAATTACATGTGACTTGTATGTGACTCCAGTGTGAACGTTAAACGGCCCGAAAGTGTCCCACATGTGACACTGGAGACACGACGACGTCAACCGCAGCGACCGTGCTCTGTGTTTACGGAAGTTGTCAAAACATGGACGCATCATTGAGCACCTGGAGATTTTAAAGTTCCTCTCGTACCGGAGCCAGAACATGAACAACTTACTTGTTTTAAGGAGGAGAAGGACGAGGTTTTTGGCCGTGGTGTTTTGTGGGGCAGCGGCAGCGACGTCCGTTGAAAGGAACGTGTGGATGTGGAGACGGAGCCAAGAGTGGTGAGTGGTGATGTGCTTCACTTCAGTGACACGGAGTTCATTAACAATTTTCACCTACTTCAGTGCAGAATAGTGACGCTTGTGGCTTGGATGGATGCACTTTGGCCGTTCAGACTGAAGTCACATGTCAAAAGATCAGATATGTATCGGTTTCAGGAGCACATATCCAAGTGTCCTGGGTCACATTTGAAAAAATTGGATTAAAAGATCAGATACAGGTCACATAGAGGCCAAAAAATCTGATTTGGGTCACTTCAGTCTGCAGTCTGAACGCAGCCTTAGTGGCCCTGTGACACTTTCTTTATTTTAATGGTGTAATGTGCTTTGTTGCTTTGTTTGTATGATGTTTATAGTTTTTTATCCTGTTTTAATGTTGTACAGCACTTTGGTCGGCTTTGGTCCTTGGAAAGTGCAATAGAAATAAAGTTTGATTGATTGATTAATTGATTCTGCACGTATCATTAACTAATATCCTTCATCCTAGAAAAGGCTGGTGCCATCTAGTGCCTCTGCTCAATTTCATTTATCTCCAGTGACTAGGTCAGGATTCAGAATACAATAGACGGTTCACAAAAACCCCGGAAGTGCGAGTTCGATCACCAGCCAATCAGCCAATCAGTCGGAACAAAGAGAATGTTTGGTGAATTTCATCAAGAGGAAAGACGTTATTGTCCTTCTTCCAATGGGATTTGGGAAAAGCTTAATATAGCAGTTAGTAGTGGTGGGCGATATCGCGATATTTTAAATATATCGAGATATTTTTTAAACTCGATATGGATTCTGACATATCGATATAATGCTTATATTCAATTCTGATTTCGCCGCTTCACTTGTTTGCCTTCCTGATTTTTCTTGCGTGTGTCTCATTCACTCTTCACTACCGCCATGAACGCCCAAAGTTGATGCCAGTGAAAAGCTTCTAGCACCACAAACCTTTCCCACCATTTACAGACAAGACCATCAGCAGCACATCCTCTGTCAGAGAGAACACTCATATTCCACCGAGTTGTGTCCTTTAGTCCAACAGAATGCAAATTGCAAATGAGCCATGATGTTTTAAGTTTTGTTTCTGTAAAACGTAAACACATGTGGCAAAGCTGCATTAAACACATTATAATATCAAACAGGCTGATGAGGCTCTAGAGTCGTTATGGTTTAAATGTTATAAAGTTCAGTCATGTAAAGTTTATTTATGCAGAAGATTTTAATGAATAATCTGCTGCAGTGTAACTTGTACAATAGTGTTTGGAAACATTGGGTTTGATCTGCAGTGGATTGTGGGAAACCTCAGAGCTCCTCACTGCTGGATACAAACATGGATCTGTTAAAATAATGAACCTCCTGAGCTTCTTCTGCAGAAGGAGCTCATAGTTATCATACGGTCCACAGAGTTAATGCAAAGATGAGCTTGAGTTGAGTTGTTTTATTTATGAATGAAAAGAAGGAAATATACATACTTTGTTTTATTTTACAGTTAAATTATTATTTATGTAATCAGGGATTTTTTTGTAATCTTAAATCTGGCAGAAGCACTTCAATTAAAAAAAGACCTTGTGGAAGTTGGCATATTTGTTTTTGCAGTAGTTTTGGGGAGTTATTTTTCCTGTACATATATCCAGATATATATCGTATATCGAGATATAGCAAAATATATCGAGATATATTTTTGCTACATATCGCCCAGCCCTACCAATATCTGGGTTTCATGTGATGTCACAGGGCAGCACGCAAAATCAGATGGAGGGCAGGAAGTGAACTGACTGGAGGAAAATGCTGATGTGTTCTGTAGTTTACGGCTGTGCCAATCGTTCTAACCGAGAGAAGGAAAAGCGATTTTTTTAGAGAACCGAATACAGTCGTCCACAAAGGTCAGAAATGGGAAAAGCTGACAGAACAACGCCGTAAAAAGTGGATTACAAACCTGTTTACGGTCGGGAGGAGCAGAATTCGCTAATGCTCGTGTCTGCAGTGACCACTTTGACAAAGGTTTGTTACAAAGCTAAATTGTTTTTTGTGGTTTACCTAAACATAAACGAATCATTAACGACTAACAGCTAACGACATTTGTTGACATGAAATAGTTCAGATAGAGGTCACTGCTGATACACTGCAGTTTTTCCCATAACAGTCGATACACATAAAATAAGAGAAACACTCACCCCGGCGAAGACCAAACCATAATTATCATTTAGGCGTTTTGCACCGAGGTTGAGGACCCATCCACTGACAAAAAAAGTTCTATGCCTCCAAACTTTTGTACGTCTTCATCTGTTGTCTGGTGTAGAACGATGTCTGAAGAGCTAAATAATTCGTGATCTCCTCTGCCTCGACTGTCGGCAAATCTTTTACTTTGGTTGAAAATTCTCTCATTTTCAATAAGATCAGGGTCACACTCAATATATTTGTCGACTAACTGCTCGTACTTTTGCCTTGCTACTGGCTCTAAATCCTGACAATAAGAACTCTTCTCCATATCTGTGTTCTCCAGAGCCGTGTTTGTCGTGTTTGTCTTCACTTCCTGCCCTCCACCTGAAATTCGCGCATCATCGTGATCACGTGACTGAAACCCTCCTATTACCCCCATTAGCGGTGCATTACATAAGTCACAACCAAATAGCAGCGATTGGTTAAATGACCTCTGCGAAGTCAGCCGGTTTGTACGAAGTGAAACAAAGTGAATCGGCTACCTACATCCTGTAGCTCAGACAAACATGTCCAGTCCACACATCCACAGCGCTCAGGTTCAAGGGCCTGACCTCATTTATTTCTTCTTTATTTGCACAAAATGCGTCTGTCTTTTAAATGTTTGATAATGCAAAATGCTGCACTGGTCTCTGAAAGCTGTGAAAAGTGCTTATAAACTCATCGTAGTGAATAATTAGGATGCTCAGGATGCAGAAAGTAAGTGAGGAGGAACTCTGAACTACTGCAAACTGTTCACTCAAGTAGTTCTGTTTTAAAGACACACAGACACAACGCCTTTAATGTGAATAAAAGCTGCTGACCCTGCAGTTTACACCAGACATGTTCTGAAATGCATCGGCTTCTTGGGTTTATTGGACAGATTTCAGTCTTCTCCCAAAAACGAATAAATAAACAAAAAACAATTGCAATGTCTGTTTGTGATTACATCCATTTTCCATGCTATAAATCCAGGAATCATCTACATGGGCTGGAAACAAGATGAACTACAGTAGGTGGGATTAGACCTCAGCAGGATGTCAAAAGCAGTATCTGTTTTTCAAATCAGATACTAATCCATATGAAAACTAAGTACTTATTTGAGCAGGTATCAATACTAAAAATGCCCAGAAATGAACCTTTCCTGAATGATGTTGAGCTGTCTCAGAACAAGTAGAAGAGCACATAGACTAATATACACCCATGGACACTATGAACCGACTGCACCACTGATGATTACACAAACACAAAGATATGAAGAAAAAGAAAGAGGGTTTTATTATTGTGGTATCAGAATGGGTATTGAGTATCAAGTCTGTTCCTTAGTACAGAAATTGAGCTTGAACTGTTAGTATCATGACTGCACTTCTCACATCGAAACACCAGTGTACGCAGACCCTGGAGAGAGCTGGAGTGTCTTGCCCAAGGGTACAGCAGCAGAATGTGTAGGTGGCACGGACAATATGTTTCTGAACAGTGAGAACACACTGCACTCTGTCACAGCACCTTTTTCACCTTTTCATTATTTTCTGGTTAAAGTGGTGATTTTTCTTCCATTTACTCCATTTACCTCCCTTTGCTCCCCAAGTCACTCCCCCTTCAGAGCGCTAGCACAACACAATCAGCGTGCATCTCACTCATGAAACTGAGCCCGGTCAAGTAGAAGTAAACAGCAAGCTCAAAAAATCAAGTTAATGCATTTGATATAAACATGTATTGAACAGATACATATGTACTCTAGTTTATGAAACTGTTGACCTTTTTTCTGTACCATTTTTGGTTCTAAAGTTTCATACATTTTAAAAAGACCATGTATGAAACATGGAACAAAAATTATTTCCCAAATTTCAAAGACCTGCAAATCATGTAAATAAATGGATGTATTTCATCATATCTTGTGTTATTCCATCTCTGAACTGTTGATGAAGGTACATGATTTAAAAAAAAAGTATTTAAAATGATAAAAATTTGCTTGGAAGGACTGACATATTTTATAGAAATAGTTTCCTTTCATTTTGAAGTAACATTAAAGTATTTGAAAGAAAAAACTGACAAATTATGCAACATCATGCACCATCTACTTGTTTGCACAATTTTCCCTCCATTACCATGACCTTTCTTAATAAAAAATCTCATTACTCAAAAAGTAAAAGATTTTTCAACCTAATCTTGTACCATATGGTAGAAAACTATATGAAGTAGGGCTGGGCGATATGGATCAAAAAATATATCTTGATATATTTTGCTATATCTCGATATACGATATATATCTCGATATACGTTCAAGAAAAAAATAACCCCCTAAAACTGAAAACTGCAAAAACAAATCTGCCAAATTCCACAAGGTCTTTTTTTTTTTTAATTAAAGTGTAAGAGGTTGGCAGTTCATATAGGAACATTTAAGATTACAAAAAACCCTAATTACATAAATAATAATTTAACTGTAAAATAAAAGAAATAATACATATTTCCTTCTTTTCATTCATAAATAAAACAACTCAACACAAGTTCATCTTTGCATTAACTCTGTTGTCCAAACCAGAACCATAACCATGAGCTCATTTAGCAGAAGAAACTCAGGATGTTCCTTATTTCAATAGATCCATGTTATTATCCAGCAGTAAGGAGCTCTGAGGTTTAATCCCACAATCCACTGCAGATCAAACCCAACGTTTCCAAACACTATTGTACAAGTGACACTGCAGCAGATTATTCATTAAAATCTTCTGCATAAATAAACTTTACGATACATAAAGCATAACGACTCTAGAGCCACATCAGCCTGTTTGCGATAATAATGTGTTTAATGCAGTTTTGCGCACGTGTGTTTACATTTTACAGAAACGAAACTTAAGTGCATGGCTCATTTGCATAAACAGCACTTCTCACGCAGCTCAGCTCGTTTAGCTTCTTTCGGGCTAAAGGACGCGACTCGGTGGAATATGAGGATGTGCTGCTGATGTTCTTGTCTGTAAATGGTGGAAAAGGTTCGTGGTGCTTGAAGCTTTTCACTGGCACCAACTTTCGGCGTTCACGGTGATAGTGAGGAGTGAAGGAGACACGAGCGAACAAAGTCAGGGAGGCGGAGGCGACGAGAGAGAAGACAAACAAGCGAAGCGGCGAAATCTAAATTGAATATAAACATTATATCGATATATAAGAATTCATATCGAGTTTAAAAACTATACTCGATATATTTAAAATATCGATATATCGCCCACCCCTAATATGAAGCAAATATTCAAACCAGTTTGTTAAGGATATGGAAGTGAGAACCACTAGTTATCACTGTTTGGATTTATTGCCCAAAAAGTGCTGCATATTTCATTCCCTCCGTTACCGACATGAGTTTTTTTATTTTTTGTCAACAACTTGAAAGAATATCACAGGTTTAACTTGACCCTGTTGGAGTGTAACTCTGTCCTACATTCTGATACTTTACTTATTTCAATAGTCCCTCTAGTTTCTGAATAAGAGACATTTGAATGTCAAAAATCTGCCCCTGTTTCCCTCCGTTACCACTTGACCGGACCCAACTACTACTACATCACATCAGGTTTGTCAAGTTGCTGTGTACAGATTAGTATCATGTTTTTGTGTATTTATGGAGAATAGTCGTGTGGGAGCCTGGGGGATGTAGGCTTGTGGGCGGAGCCTTGGACAGAACCTTACAGCTGACCTTAACTAGATTACAAACATGTATGGATGACATCTAAAACCTCTCCAGGCTTGTTTTGGATTGTAACATGGTAGAAAACTGAACTGCATGATATCCCGTCTTTAGTAGAGACGTTATAGAACAGTAATGATTCGAGCGGGGCTTATGAAAAATAGACTTTCTGTCATGTTCTAATGTCTCTCATCACAAACATGGCCGTCTACATGAGCGCCACAGACACGGGGAGCCTCTCTGCTTAATGAGAGTGCTCTGTCCTGGCCTCGAGCCACTGTTCACTTTAATGGTGGGGGCCCATTGATTAAAGATGTCCGCCTTTGTGAGGGGCCCTGCTCCAGTGTGTGCGGCGCGTCTCAGTCACACCAGTGGATTTACAGGTGCTTCAGTCTGCCATTGAATCTGACCCAAACTGCTTTCACTTTACTGCTGCGTTACAAAAGGACGGTCTATTCTTCAGCTAACACACTCCAGATAAGGGTCCTCGAAATGTCAAAAAGCAGATACTAATCCATACTATAAAACTATTGAAACGAGATTCTCATTTGAGCATGTATACTGAAAAAGTCACATTCACAGGACAGAAATGAATCTTTCACACATTTCACACACACACACATAGCTAAGGCTACGCTCAGACTGCAGGGCTTAACGCTCAATTTGTTTTTTTGTTTTTTTGTGAAATCTGATTTGCTCGCGATGTCGTTCATGTTTCTGAATTAAATGTGACTTGTATGTGATCTCCAGTGTAAACTTTAACCGCCCCAAAAGTGTCCTGCATGAGCACTGGAGGACATGATGACGTCACAAGCAGCGAGTGTGCTCAGTGTTTATGGAAGTCGCCTAAACGTGAACGCAGCATTGACCTGGAGATTTTAATGATGCTGTTGTACCGGAGCCAGAACATGTCCAGATGATTTGTTTTAAAGAGGAGATTGAGAAGGAGAAGGAAGGAAGAAGTTTTTGGTCGTGTCGTTTCGTGGGGCAGTGGCAGCAATGTCCGTAGAAAGAAACATGGGTGCGGAGTCACAGCCGAGAGTGGAGGGATTGATCTGTGCTTCACTGCTTCACACGGAGTTCCAACATAATTTTCGTATGACGGGAAAATCATTTGTGTACATTTATTGAACCACTCTCACAGGAGGAAACACGTCTTTGGCAGACAATTTCAGTGAGCAAACGTGTCGATGTATTGCTCTATTGGCTGACAGTAGGAGCCTGTTACCGTGTTGTTGAGACGTGTAGGTGGATGAATGTGACCTGTCCGTTCAGACTGAAGTCACATGTCAAAAGATCAGATATGTATCAGTTTTAGGTGCACATATCCAAGTGGTCTGGGTCATATTTGAAAAAATCTGATCTGTGTGGTTCAGACTGTCATTAAAAGATCAGATACAGGAGCATAGGAGTGAAAAAAATCAGATATGAGTCACTTCAGGCCGCAGTCTGAAAGTGAAGTGAAGAGTTTTTATCATTGTGGCATTCAGTATCAAGTCTTTTCCTTAGTATCTGTAAATTTGTTTCAGTATCGTGACAACACCACTCCAGACCTCCTATCTGCTGTTGCCCCATGTATATCCTAATAAAGCCTAATCCAAATAAACAAATTATTTAACTGATTAATCGACTAAATGAGGTCTACAGTCGTGTTCATGATGTTTGTGTTCACCTGAGACTTGGATGAGGTTCAAGTTTAGAACAAAGTGTCAATAGACCAGGGGTGCTCGGACTCGTGTTTGGACTCGGTCTTGTCTCTCACTCAAGGTCTGACACTCAACAAGTGTGATCATATTTCATTACGGCCGCTGCTGTTGGTAATAAACTTGTAGCGGATGCAGGAGCGTGTGGGGCGTCTCAGTGCAGCCTGTGCGCTCATTTGAAACCCGCGGAGACTCTACGGCACATCACAAACACACACGCTCCCTATGCACGGCTCGTCTGCGACAGCGTGTGCCCTCGTGTACCAGCGTGCATCACAGGGCAGGTTCAACTTCCTAAACATCCTACCTGTCCATCTGCCTCACGTCAGCACGCCGCCCCTCGCCTTTTCACGCTCTCGCTCCTTCCTGCGTACAGCGAACACAAGCCCCTCCCACAGTGCGGCTGATTAGAAGAACAAGACCAAACGTGAAGCCAGTCTAAATTTGTGTTCCAGTGTTGGCACAAAGCAGGTCTACAGCATAGAGCGGATCTACAGAACAGACCTACTGCCACATTTGGCTGAAGTTTGTCTAACAAAAGTGCACAAATGCATCTGTGTTTGTCACGATGTGCGTTTGGTTTGGTAAACGTGCAGAGGCTGGTAAATATCACTGCAAAACCAGAAAAGAATGTAACTCCAGTTTGGAACTTTAAAAAACAGGTTTAAAAATCTTCCTTCACTTTTTTTCACAGTTTTGTGTAAAGTGCCAGAGGAAGTTCTCTTAAAGAAGAGGTTCTCAAACTGTGGGTGAGGGTCCAAAAAAGGGGCACAGAGTGTTTCAGTGCAGTTTGCTTGGCTTTGTATTAGGTAGATCTTTATGACTTGGTCATTTTGTAAGTAACTCGCATGCTGAAAAAGTGTGAGCACCCTTGCAATAGACTATAAAATAAAACACAAAAGAAAAAACAAAAACTTTATACCCTTATGTAGGTGATTACATGACCCTAGATGTATTATAGTTTTAAAAAAGGGGGCATTACACTTCTAAAGATGGAGTATTTGACTTCTATGGGGTATTAACTGAAAATGCGATATTTGACAAAAACAACAGGCTCTCAGTCTCCTCTGCCTTTGCTCTCCACATTAAGTCACTCCCCCTTCAGAGCACTATCACAACACAATCAGCGTGCGTCTCCCCAACAAAACTACTTCACATCAGGTTAATTTTGCATAATACCCCCACTTTAAAGAATATATATTTGATATTGTAATTCTGCAACAACTGTGTAAAGTTCTGGGTTATACTTTTCTGTATCTCACATTATAGACAAAACGTGACATTTGACTTTATGTCCAACACAGTTATTATATCTGTTGTTAAAGTGGACCGAGGCAGAGAGAGTTAGAGCCTGCTGCACTCTGCTGCTTTATTCTGATGTCGTCTGCTTTAATCCAGTTTAGATCTGTGCTGCAGACCTGCTTTACAACCTGTTTATTCATAGCTTAACTTAAAGAAGGGGTTTATGCAGTTTTTGTTGTTATTGTTGTTGTTTAGCTCTGAAGAGGTTTTAGATGTCATCCATACATGTTTGAGTAATTTAGTGATCTCTCCCGGGTCCTGTTCAAACCCTGCTTACAGTTGTAAAGGAGAAATTCAATTTGTCAACTGGACAAACATTTACTTAGGTTGAAAATGTTTCACAACTCATCCAAGCTGCATCTTCACTTCTGGTCAGATGCTGCAGGACACAGCCTATTATCAGCCTGCACACTAGTAGAGTGTTAGGCTGCATTCAGACTGCAGACTGAAGTGACCCAAATCTGATTTTTTGGCGTCTATGTTCCTGTATCTGATCTTTTAATGACAGTCTGAACGACGCAGATCCGATTTTTGGATATGTGCTCCTAAAACCGATACATATCTGATCTTTTGACATGTGACTTCAGTGTGAACGGCCAAAGCGCATCATCCGACCTACATGTTCTCAACAAGACACAAGCGTCGCTATTCTGCGCTGAAGTAGGCGAAAATTGTTAATGAACTCCGTGTCACTGAAGTGAAGCACATCACCACTCACCACTCTTGGCTCCGTCTCCACATCCACACGTTCCTTTCATCGGACGTCGCTGCCGCTGTCCCACAAAACGCCACGGCCAAAAACCTCATCCTTCTTCTTCTCAATCTCCTCCTTAAAACAAGTAAGTTGTTCATTTTCTGGCTCCGGTACGAGAGGAACTTTAAAATCTCCAGGTGCTCAATGCTGCGTCCATGGTTGGACAACTTCCGTAAACACAGAGCACGCTCACTGTGGTTGACGTCGTCGTGTCTCCAGTGTCACATGTGGGACACTTTCGGGCCGTTTAACGTTCACACTGGGGATCACATACAAGTTGCATTTAATTGGAAATGTGAATGACCTCGCAAAAACACCGGATTTCACAAAAAAATCGGAATTGAGCGTTAAGCCCTGCAGTCTGAACGTAGCCTTAGATTCAGAGTAGTTTCAGTGTAGTTAGCTGCTCCCTTCAGGCAGATATAAGGAAGTGTCGTCCAGCGTCTGAAGAAGCAGCTTGAAGAAGCAGCTTGGATGAACGTTTTCTTTTCGAACTAAATAAACGTTTGTCCATTTGACAAACTGAATTTCTCCTTTGCCATGAATTCTACCTGGACGACTGAGGGATTCTACACACCTACTTGCAGTTAGTTGTAAGATTCCGTACAAGGCTCCGCCCACAAGCCTACATCACCTGTTCCCCACACAACAATTCTCTATCAATATACAAAAACATGATGCAAAACCATACACAGCAACTTGATGTGACGTGCAGTAGTTTCATTAGCAGGACGCACGCTGGCTGTGTTGTTGTAGCGCTCTGAAGGGGGAGTGACTTGACTCGGGGAGCAAAGTGAGGGAGGACTCAGAGCATCAAAAACAAAACGGAAACTTATAAAACATATGAATATGTTGTTTTGGGGGGAATATTTCATTTACAAAAAGTGAACATGGTAATTAAATATGTTCTGTGTTACAGTTAATCCCCCACAGAAGTCAAATACCAACTCTTTCACCATGTTTGGATTAGTCCTCATTTTTATTTTTATCTAGTTCAGTCCAAGTTTATTTCATCTTTTACTGACTTGGTGCTAATCTTGGTTTTGGTCCAAGTCTAGTCCTGCTTCAGTAGGTTTCCCGGCTCCTGTTTAGTCCTGGTTTAAAGCAGATTTATTGTGCTTGTGTCTGCTTTGTAGTTATAATCTGTGCATATATGGATCATTATGTTATCATTTGGACATTTTAAATCACAATATTCATCTAAAACAACTAAATAAAAGAAACAAGTCTGATGATTTCTGTGTTAGAAAACTGTGGTGCCCAGTGGGAGATGACGTCACTGTAAATGTCATCACAACAAAGCGCCGCATGCTGTGGCCCCTCCTGTGGCCCCTCCTGTGGCCCCTCCTGTGGACAGCTGCACATCCTACATGTACCACCGATAAAGAAAATAAAAGTGGAGAAGGAGGTGCGTGCATCACAGTGGGTGAAAACAGGAGTCAATCTGAGCAATGACGTTTTGAATACAGTTGAATAAAGACTTTAAACAAACATGCATGAATCACTGTAAACACAACTGCAGAGTCAATGAGAAGAAACATACTAAAACTCTAAACATGGTTAAAAGATCAAGACAGCAGACCAGACAGACCAGTGGAACCAGGGCCTACGTCCTTCTACAGCCTGTGTCCTTCTACAGCCCGTGTCCTTCTACAGCCCGTGAGCTTCTACAGCCCGTGAGCTTCTACAGCCCGTGAACTTCTACAGCCCGTGAGCTTCTACAGCCCGTGAGCTTCTACAGCCCGTGAGCTTCTACAGCCCGTGAGCTTCTACAGCCCGTGAGCTTCTACAGCCCGTGAGCTTCTACAGCCCGTGAGCTTCTACAGCATACATCCTTCCACAGCCTGTGTCCTTGTACAAGTTCAAAGAGTAGAACCCGAGACGTGGAGCCCTAATCCCAAAACAGACAGCTTTGCCCCCGACAGAGGGGGCAGGATTAGGCCCATAACCCAATTAAGAGCCGGACAGGAGGGGACAGGTCTGGAGGGGACAGGTCCGGGAAAAGACAATGTTATGCCGACTTCTGCCTGCAGAGAAATGCATCTCCATTCCCCGATTTGCAATGAGAGCAGCTTTTGTGGTTCAATATTCTTTAAAGGGCCTTTTCTGATCTGTTCTAATGTTTCCTCATCACAAACACACCTGGAGTTTTGTTTTGATTCATTCACACATAATTAACACATAAATCCTGAATATTTAGGCACAAAACACTTTGCACTTTGAAAACACTTCCAACTTGTGATGCCATGGTAATACAGGAAGTGCTCCACTGTGTTTTTAAACACCACACACCTTCATTTGAATCATTTGGGTGATTTCAGCCCTGGGATTTCAAATCTTTACTAAACATAAGGTAAAAAGTAGCTGTTAATTTGACAGCTACCTAGGAATGGAACAATATCTGAAATATCGTATCTTCAAAAGTGTCACAATAATATCGAGAGCTGTCACAGTATATCGGATTACAAGTTCCTTTGCATAAATGCATTGTTTTTTAGTAGGAACAGCTATTAAACATCAGGAACTACATGTCCCATGATTCATTTCAGCTCAGACAACATGAAGAAATACATTTTTTAGTTGAATTCTTGAGATTCTGACATTAATAATTAAAAGCAAAAAAGTGTCTTATCTAGAATTATACTTGCCACTCCAAAATATCGGAAGAAATATCATACTGTGAAATGCACATAGTGATAATATCGTCCCGAGAGGTTTGGATATCGTTACATCACTACAGCTACCACTTTATGACATCACAAGGTGGAACAGTGCAGTTTGAGCTTTGGAGATGTAGACAGAGAAATAATAAAGGGTGTGAATGAAACAAAATATGACTTTATCACGAGGAAACATTATAACAGAGATTGGAAAGTGTAACATGAACCCTTTAATATCATGTTCAGACAAAAGTGCAAACTGAACACTGCAGAAATACGCTTTGTTGTAACCCAAAAAACTCTACGACTTCTGTATGTTTTGTGCATGATCTTGGTATGTAGCAACACAGAGAGTAGAAAGTCGGTTCTGGGCAGACAGAAGTGGCTCTAACACCGGTCACAGCGGTTCGGGCCCTCCCACTGGAGCGACCCGAGCGCGTGGGAGGACCGTCCTGGAAAAGCACTTTGCGGGACGGGTGACTGTGAGTGAGGGAACGGCTGCGGTTTGGAGCGGCGTTGTTACGGGCCGAAAGCGCAATAACAGCGCGAGGGTGGCACGCACGGGGGTCATGTTTTCGGACTGAAGCTGTTTCTCCCGTTTCTCCGAGTCGAGCCGAGTTACGCTATTTCTGTTTGTGCTCAAAGCGTGCGCAGAACGTCAACAGTACGCGTGCACTTGAGACACGATATGCACAAAAAAATCACCTTTTTACAAATTCATCAGGAATGTGCTCAAATGTGCCTTTTAGCTGAGGTTCATATCTAGCACAAAGCATAAACGTACGTGCAGAAATATCACTTTATTCCATTGTTTGTGAGATTAAAAGACGCTTGTTATTCGGGTTAATTTAAAGAAATAGTTGAAGCATCATTCTAGACAATACACTCGATATTCTGATTTGACAAAAGCCCCAAACTCTATGATCAACTGCCCAACATCTTCCAAAAGCTTCTCCTAACAGCGACTGTAAGCTGCACATCGTGATCATGAGCGCAGGGTCCGCGGTGCTCCAGCCAGACTCGCAGACACCGCGCTGTTGCTGCACACTAGACTCGCCGTAAACTTTGTGCTGAAAAGCCCCGGGACGGAGCAGACACTCACCGCTGTGCAGGAGGCAAACGTGCACCAAGACGAGCGCCAGTCCTCTGGGGAGAAGAGCCATGTTTAACCCGGAGCCGGACAAATCCACTGCGTGTTCCGTGCGCTCTGCTCCGGTCCAGTCCAAAGCCAACTCTGCAGTGTGGATGAGAGCTGCGCGGGGCTGCACCGGGAGGCTGAGCGCGGGAGGGGGCGGGGGAGGGAGGAGGGGCACGACCCGGGGGGGGGGGGGGGGGGGGGGGGGGCAGGACTGCAGACTGACAGACTGGACAAACGGATGTTAATTTTTTTGTTTTGTTTGTGTGTTTCTTCCCTGAATTAACATTCCCTGTTCATGTTCTAATGCTGTTATTTCATCAAAAACATACATACACATATTAGGGAGGTCCAAAAAAATATTTTTTCAGGTTCTCTAGATTAGAATCTTGCGTTTGGTTCCATATCTGGCCAAAATGTTTGGATCCAAATTTTATGCAAATTAATGAATATTTAGAGGTTTGCTCAACACACTTGAAAATTGCCCTCTAGCCTAAACTCTAAAACAGAACCAAATAAATAAGGCCTATTCCAATAATTTGTCATTTTATTCTGGAAATACAAAGTGAAACTTGCATAAAAATGACTTAGAAAGTCCAAAAAAGTTACTTTGAAAGTCCAGCTCCACTGTGTCTTTGTTGGCAATAGACTTCAACAAAACACAACTCCAGGTTTGTTTGTGATGAGGAACAAACTTTATTGATCTACAAGGAAATGATTTGGACACAGGAGTCACACATCACAATATAACAGAATAACAAAGAGAAAACAATCCTTGTGTCCCTCACTGTGACAAATGTTTTTTACAGATCAGTTTGTCGATTTGCCCAGTGTCCCTTTACCTGGAGCTGCTCCCCAAGCAGATCACAGCCAGGTTCAGGGAGCTGGTCTCCACAGACTGGGAGAAGATCTCCAGTAACTTGCTGCACACATTGAAAGACCTGATCTTTCTCAGGAAGTCGAGTCCAGTCATGCTCTTCTTGTACACAGTGTTACTGTTGTCCCTCCAGTCCAGTCTGTTGTTCATCTGGATGTCGAGGTTCTTGTATCAGTCACTATTTCCACCTCATGGTCCTGGATGGTGACGGGCTCCACTGGTGTCCTCTTCCTCCACCACTCCATAAAGTTTGCAATCAGTGTCTTGTTCTCCAGCTCCTGATCAACTCTGATACACCCCAGCACCTGTCCCAGCACCTGTCCCAGCACCTGTCCCAGCACCTGTCCCAGCACCTGTCCATCTGTGATACACCCAACCACCACAGAGTCACCAGAGAACTTCTGCAGGTGCAGGACCCAGAGCTGTACTGGAAATCAGAGGTGAACAGAGTGAACAGAAACAGAGACAGGACTGTACCCTGGGGGACTCCTATTACTGATCACATTATCAGACAGGGTGCTCCCTGTCGCACGTACTGAGGCCTGCCTGACAGGTAGTCAGTAATCCAGGAGACACTGGAGGAGCTGACACCATCCTGAGCAGCTTCTCACTCATCAGAAAGAGCTGGATTGTGTTAAAGGCACTGGAGAAATTGAAAAACAGTCTCCTCACAGAGCCTTAACATTTAGTGAAGTGTGTGGACATCTTAAAAAGGGAGGATTTTACTTCTATTGAATAATAAGAGTAACACAGAACAGATTTAGAACACCATGCTTCCTTTTATTGTTTTGAAAATGCTATAGGATATTTGCTGAAAATAATATATTCCCTTTTTTCTTTTAGGAGGATTCGGGCTTTCAAGAGATCACTATATTACTCAAACATGCATGTCTGTTATCTAAAACCTTTTCAGACCTGTTTGTGATGAGGGAACAGTGTTATAACATGGAAATAGAAATAAAGCAAATACAGCTGTGACTGAGCCTGATGCACAGCCCAGTCCTGGTTAGAGCACAGACTTAAAGCCTGTCCCCAGAACTGGACCCGTCCCCAGAACTGGACCCGTCCCCAGAACTGGACCAGTCCCAGTCTGGATGGCTGTCTCATTCAGAGTCATCCCCATCATTATGTCCAAATGAATCCTGAAGATACTGAAGGTTTAAAAGAACCTGCAGCTGAACCAGAGAAAGCAAACTCTGGTCACATCCAGAGGAGAGAAAAGCACAGACCTCCTCCTGTCCACAAATGCACAAAGCACTTACTGTCTGCCCATTTTTCACTTCAATTATAAAATGATAGATAATATTTTCACTAAAACAGGCTGGAGTGTGAGCGTCTGTGTCTTGGTCATTTGGAGTTTCATACTCGTCTGTTCTACAGTGAAAATCCCTTCTGTTCTGTGGTGTGGTATCTGTGGGCTTGACTTTGTGTCTTCAGGTTTAGAGCATGTGTTCTATGATACTTGCTCCGTCACCTCGGATGCACAGATCATCTAGCAAAGAGAAGGTATAGTTTCTAGACCTCATGTGCTGATCTTCATAGTTGCATGACTCTGTTTCATCCTTTCATGCTGCATGTTCATACAACCCCCAACAAAAAAGGTTTATAGTAGACCTTTAAAGAAGGGTATTTTACACCTATGGGGCATTAACTGTAACACACAACACATTTAAATCCCCATGTTTCCTTGTACTGTTTTGCAAACGCGTCACCCAAAACAATGTATTAACATGTACGTTTCCAAACATCACTCCCCCTTCACAGCACAGTCAGTGTGCATCACTAATGAAACGCCTACACATCACACCAGGTTTGTCAAGTTGCTGTGGACAGTTTTGTATCATGTTTTTGTATATTTATGTACAGTGTTGGGGAGTAACAGATTACATGTACTGGAGTTATGTAATCAGAGTACAAATTATGAGTAACTGTGTTCAGTTACAGTTACTGTTTTAATGAGTGGTAATTGGATTACAGTTACTTTGTCGAAATAAATGAATTACATGGTGGTATTTTCCTGTTTTCACATTTTGGGCTAAATCCCTTTTTTTTTTTTTTTTTTTTTTTTTTCGGGAATTCTGCTCATTGCCAGAAACTAAACCAGGTCTAAACCAGGACTACACCAGGTCTAAAACAGGACTAAAACTAGGTCTAAACTAGATCTAAACTAGATCTAAACCAGGTCTAAACCAGGACTAAACCAGGACTAAACCAGGTCTATACCAGGATTAAAACTAGATTTAAACCAGGTCTAAACCAGGACTAAACCAGGACTAAACCAGGACTAAACTAGGATTAAACCATGTTGTGCGGACCATGTCTCCTTCTCTTCTATCAATAATATTTTTAATTTGGTTCTGTAAAGTCTGGGCTTTTTTATTTTCTTTTAGCAGACAAAACATTTTATATTACAATTTCCTCGTCTTTGCTTCTCTACAGCAAATCAAGTAATCCAAAGTATTCAGATTACGTTATTCACTTTAAGTAATTTAATGGATTAAGTTACAAACTACATTTTGGGGTATGTAATCTGTAATCTGTAGGGGAATACATTTTAAAGTAACCTTCCCAACACTGTTTATGGAGAATAGTCGTGCAGGAGCATGGGTGATGCTTGTGGGTGGAGCCTTGTACAGAATCTTACAGCTAACCATGAGGAGGGTTTGACATCTAAAACCTCTTCAGACAGGTTTTTGAGGAGAGAACAATGTTCTAACATGGTAGAAAGCTCCAAAAAGACCATTTTGCTTAACACCCCTCTTCAAGGCATCGGAGTAATGTTGCACAGGCACAGGAGGAGCACAGATTTCACGTGAAAAACTGATCTTTGAAAGCAAACTCCAGCAAACTGCAAACTGCTAACTGCTCTATACTCCAGCTCCACTGGAGTATAGAGCACAGACTAGCTCCAAATGCTGTTTTTCACTAAATATACACATGAAGTCCATACACTGAAAAAACGGTCCGAGAGGGGTTGCTCAAATTGCAAAAACAAATTTGACAACAATAACATCACTTTTTTTACGTTTCTCTGTCCAGCATGTTTAAATCTTACAAACATCGCTTGATTGTGGCCGATGTGAGACCTGCATGTTTTAATCAGGTTGAGGAAACATGACTTTATTCTAATTTCTGGTGAGGCTCCTCCCTCTGGAATTCTCCTCCCCAAAACTTTTGGAGGGAAAATTCAAATGTAACAGGACACAGGACAGTTCCAGGAGCAGAGGACACACAGTGTGGAGCAGGAGGATCATGAGAGCTGATCTGGAGGTGAGACTTTTTAAAGATTTTATTATGTGCTTCTCCGGCCTAGAATGTCATCATTGTTAAAACATGTTTGTGTTGTTTTATTTGAAATTAGAGTTAATGTAAGGACTCCTTGAAACAAATTGTTTTTGACTGTCCATCTACAAGAGTGTGACAGTTGTACTA
The DNA here is from genome assembly GCF_026225935.1 of Boleophthalmus pectinirostris. NCBI lineage: Eukaryota > Metazoa > Chordata > Actinopteri > Gobiiformes > Gobiidae > Boleophthalmus > Boleophthalmus pectinirostris. The sequence goes on along the minus strand of NW_026571018.1, from coordinate 1,483,512 downwards.
AGATTTACATGTGTTGCTTCCAGAGTCGTCTACAAACAAAGAGTGACATCCAGAGCTCTGCTGGAGCTGTGGGGAAGTTCATGAATGTTACAGCTGATGTTTCAGAAAAAAGGAAGAAGTTTGAGAACCAACAAAACACAGAGCACAGATGAACAAAGTAAGTAAACCAACTCAAATTATTTTAAAATTTTTCAAAATGAACTTCCTATTGAAACAGTTATCGTACTTGTACAAGGTGATGTGGCATTAGGAGACTTTATACCAGATGCCCTCCCTGTTACTGTGTTTAGAGGAAGAAAAGCACATGGTGAGTTTTGTTTCTGCAGATACAGTTCTAATGTTCTTGTGATTCTGTTCTGGTCCGTTATTGTAGTAATAAGTGCTTTAAGTGTATTTAAACATGTAGAACAGAGTAGATCATCAGAATGTGATCATCATGTGTTATTCCTGTGTCCACAGGCAGAGACCAGAGCTTCTTCACTGGAATAAATCTTCACACTGTGTGTCTCTGTATTTGTGTCTCTGTGTGTTTGATTCTGTTTAAGACAATACAGAACTGTGGAAAACTAAAGACTGTTTTTGTATTCTTTTACAGAATTAGATCAATTAAATTAAATTATACATACTTATACATTTCATGATAAGGTACCATAAGATAAATATGCATATTCAGCATGATTTGTTCAAATTTCATCAACATGAAAAAGTTATGTTCATGTTCCGAGAAAAATATGTGTAGAGGGGTTCGAAAAAAGTTTCAAAGCCTAAACATAATTTTATTGCATGCAACCACTTTCCATAACTTTTTTACGCAAATCCAGCAACTTTTTTTTTTCAGTGTACATGAAGTCCATACCTTTAAGATCATTTGGAATAAAAATAAAATAAACATATTTTATCATTTGACCTCATGTATGGACTAAAGTAGCATTGCTTTATTTTAGAGGTGTTTTTTTTAATGAAATGTTTTATTCAGCATCTTAATTTTTTCATTGCTTACTCATAACATAAACTTTTCTCAGTCTGAGCAGCTTGTCACAACAATGATATTTACTGATTTTATAACATAATACAATTCATATTCTGCAGAACTGAGTTCAGCATTTTGGCCACAATATTTTCTGTTTCTCATGTGGCCCCATGGAAAAAAGAATTGCCCACCGCTGGCATAGACTGTATATAAATGGACATAGCTAACCTGTTAGCCAGCACATTCCAAATAGGAAGTGAGCGTGGGCGTGCTTCCAGATCCAACGATTCTGGCTCCAATTCACTGTATTGAGAAACCATCAGCCCTTCCTCTGGAACCGCTGCTGTCAGACTCCTCACTCTGGTCTTCAAAAGGTCACATTAACCCACTCTGCATGATCCTGGTGTTTTTATTTCACTGTTTTGACCATAAATTGGTTCTGCTGTGTCCACCCGTGTATAGGCGAGTTTCAGCTGACGTCATTGTTATTAAAAGCCCGCGTTGCATGCTGGGAAATATTTTGGTCGGAGGCAAGAAACAGGATAGCGGTCAAACACAGTGCGTAACCTCGCGTATTTCTCCTTGATAATGGTAAATTCCTGCTGCATTATCAGATGCACAAATAGAAGCACGGAAGAAGGAAAATGTCTTTTTCATATTCCGAGTGAAAAGAACCGCTAACGGTGAATTAAACGACTTTCAAACATCCACAGAGCAAACGTAGAAGATCGTAGCAAACCGTGGACTCCAACAAGTTCAACAACACATCGAGACTCTTGGAGGTTTTCATCTTTTCTGCTGTGAATGGCCCAGGAGTTTCCACCAAGTCATTGTGGATATCACCAAAGTGAATATTTGTCCAGGTAGTTGGTGATTCTGACCAGAAATTTGGTTTGGTCCAGGCTCTGTCGGGGTTGAAAAGGGTGATTTGGCTCCATTGATGCTTATGACCAATTTCTGGTCAAATGGTCTTGGGTCCTCTGCCGTTAGAGTGGATAAATAACCGGGATCAATACCCTTTACGTGCTTTCTCACTCCGTCTGTCATGTTGAATTAGTGTTTATTGTCGCCGACCAAAATAATTCCCAGCATGCAACGCGCGCTTTTGTCAACAATGAAACTGGCCTATACAGTCTCTGATCTGTCACAGGGATACACTTCCACCTCTCGCGAACAGCGCTCTGATGTAAACAAGATACTGTGCAGAAGACCTGGACACGTACAGGTACAAGTCTGTGCACCTCTGTCACCAACGTGTATACTGTGAATGTCAATAACACCTTTATAAATGTATACTTTGATACAGTAAAACGTGTACAGGCCTATGACGAAAATCAGTGTTTACTGTTACACATCACAGAACAGAATTATAGGCTTGTTTGAGTCACACACTGTATTTCCGGCACAGAGGAGTGGAGTGCAGTCACTACTACAACTACTACTACTATTACTATGATATTTACTAGTGGAGAGTGATTATGAGAACTGACAGGAACTAGATTTTTTCAATAATTTGAAGTTAATGCCATTGTAAGGACAGAACATGCAGACAGATCATCAAATCATATCTGAAGGAGCTGCAAGAAACACAAATGTTCAAATAGTTTCAGACTGTCAACAGCTTTTGTCACTTTAAACTCACAGTGAGAAAAGAAAGCACAACTTTTACTCAGACAAGAATATGGGATGTGAAAACTGTGAGCAGTACAACACAGTAGAGTATAGGCAGCAGGTAGAGTAGAGGAGGACAGTGTTTATGATGAACCTACCCACCCCTCCACCCACCCACTCACTCACTCTGGAGCAGCAGGAAAACAAATCTGCATCTCTTTTAAGGAAGGAATCTATTAACGATAAATAATTCAGTGAGCGATGCAGCAGAGATGAGACGGGCAGGTAAATGGAGGGAGCAGATCCAGGAGAGGAGGTGCTGACAGGTGGGCCTGCTGTCAGACAGGTGCTGCTCCTGTCGCATGGGATGAACCGACTGTTTGTTCAAACCCAGATGCATTTTTACAGCATTAAGCCACATTCTGACTCTTTTAAAAACATGAAAAACAGAACTAGTTCATTTTTTAACAGTTCGCAGCTATTCCTCACTTACCTTATACATTCTGACCATCTCCACTGTCTCCTGACTATCTCCACTGTCTCCAGACTATCTCCACTGTCTCCAAACTATCTCCACTGTCTCCTGACTATCTCCACTGTCTCCAAACCATCTCCACTGTCTCCAAACTATCTCCACTGTCTCCTGACTATCTCCACTGTCTCCAAACCATCTCCACTGTCTCCAAACTATCTCCACTGTCTCCTGACTATCTCCTCTGTCTCCTGATCATCTCCACTACCTCCTGACCATCTCCACTGTCTCCAGACTATCTCCACTGTCTTCCTGGCATTGATCTCCAGGTTGCTGCCACTGCACATCTGTTCTCCGGACTCCAGCTGGTCCACCATTTCATTGCCCTTCATGAGCCCATTGAGAGTCATGTCATCTTGATCATCTTTACCGAGTGGTGCTTGGTGCTGGAGGTGGAGCAGGTGTTGTAGGGAGAAGAGCAGGGGGCAGTACACAGGCCTGTGGAGCTCCTGAGTTGATAGTCCCAGTGTCTGAAACATTCCTCTAGCCACACAAGCAGACTCTGGTCTGTCAGGAAGTGTGTGTGCCCCCTGCAGGTGGAGTCGGCAAGAGCAGAGATGTTTGTCCTGGAGCAAAGCAGGAGGACGGTGTGGAACACAGAGCTGGAGTCCACAAACAGGATCCTGATGTAGGGCACCGGGGAATCCAGGTGCTGCAGGATGAAGTGGAGGACCATGTCCATCATCCTCTACAAACCTGTCGGCTCTGTGGGTGCTGCAGGGTGTCCATGATGAGTGAGGGCATGACTCCAGGAGGTGTAGAAGATGTGAGTGAAGACTCTTCAGCACATCCGCACAGTGTCACAGTGTCAGGGCGGTGAGAAAGACACCTTCAGGACTTTACACGGATTATGTCACATTTTGTCAATAATATTATATAATATTTGTCAATATTATCAGCATGTGAACCTAAACAAAGTCAACAGTCAAAAGTTTTTTGTTTTTTTTTAATATTTACTACTTTCTACATTTGATACAGAAGACATCATATATATATGAGAGAGAGAGATGCTTTATTGATCCTGAGGGAACTTCAAGTTTTGCAGCAAACTGTTTCTGGAACATTCCCACAGCTCAGATCCTGTGGAAAAGCCAAAAGTGTCTCTCCTCTGTGTCCTGCAGCATCACAGCACAGTCCAATTCAGTCCAATGGTCAGTTCAGAGGAAAAGGGACGAATTTTGCTCCCAATCTGACCCTGAACTGAGCTCAAAAAATAAAAACAAAGAAAAACAAAAAATAAAACAAAACCTGCTCAGTGTGTGAGCCAGGCAGCCACAAGAGCAGACCACCTGATTTGGAGTGGACACCTCAAGAAGAGAAACTAATCGTTGAGGAAGACAAGATCTGTAGTGGAGCAGAGTTTGACTCATTCACATCTGTGGCTGAGAAGAAGGACAAGCTCCTGTCCGTCCTGGAGAACCAACACCTTCACAGCACCACCTTCACAGCACCACCTTCACAGCACCACCTTCACAGCACCACCCCAAACAGGAGAGCACCTCTGGTACAGGCTGTTGTCCCTGTCCTGCACACTCTGGAAGCTGATTGTTTGACACGACATGCAACTGTACAACACATCTATACAACACATCTGTACAACACATGTATACAACACATGTATACAACACATGTATACAACACATCTATACAACACATCTGTACAACACATCACTATAAATGATGAAGTGAATTTACTCAACTAAATATTTTTCTAATGTAAGCAAATCCCCAGTGTCCTGTTCACAGAGCTGCAAACCCTTGTCCTTCTCTCAGGGAGCTTCATGATGAAGTCTCCTGAAATGGTTTTCACTTCACAGCTGTGCCTCAGGGTCAGGAAATGCCCACAGTACAAAACAGTGCTCAAAGCAAAGGGTGAAGGCTTTTTTCAAGATCTAAAACATGTTTGGACTGATTTGGAGTTTAGTTTTTGTTTGCTACATTCCACATGTGTCATTCACAGTCTCGATGCTTCAGTGAGAATCTAAAATGTAAATAATCATGGAAATAAAGAAGGAAAATACATGAAAGAGTGAAAACTTTAGACTGGTCGTGTGTGGATTTTCTGTTTGGATCTTTCTTTCCCAAACAGTGTGGGGATGTAGAGTCGTGCCTCCACTGCTCACTGATGCGTGCTGTTGTGTGAGTGTGTGGTTTTGTGTTGTTGTGTGGTTTTGTGTTGTTGTGTGGTTTTGTGTTGTTGTGTGATTGTGTGGTTTTGTGTTGTTGTGTGATTGTGTGGTGTTGTGGCTTTGCTGTACGCGGGCTGGCAGATGGCTGTGGCACCTTGTGGCACTGCCTGGAGACGGGCCCGCCCACGCCCATAACTCACCCACACGCCTGCCTCGCTTTGTGCAGCAATCTGGACTTGTGGGCCTCGCGCCGCAATGACAGGAATTTATACATTTAATGTTTTATGCTAATTAACAGAGTTGATTTTGTCATTTTCCTACATGTGTTTTTCTGCTGTTTGCCATGGTAACCAACAAGCTCACGATGTTCTGCATGCTGTGTAAAGTATGCAAACTGACACTGACGACTCAGAAAGATCAATACTCACACTTTGCAGCTCATCACCGTTTCTCCGGGAGTGTGATGCTAACTAAAGGCATTACTCTGTCTGGAGCTCTGTTAGATTTGAATCTGAGTTTTGGGTAACACTTTATAATAACTACACCTTATTTAGCCTTAATAAAGCATGAACAAAGACTTAATTAATAATGAGTCACACTTAGTAACTACTTAATTACTACCTGAATTAGCACTTAACTTGCACTTAATTCACCTGTGCTGTAAATAGTAACTCAATACTTCTTAATTACTCATGAACTAAACATTTGCATATTTACAAATGCATATTTAAGTTCACATTTGAGCATTTATTAATGATTAGTAAGCCAGAATGATTTACTAATGCAATGCAATGTTCATTCAGGCAGCTGTTATCTGTTAGTTAAGTCTTTCTGAGAGCTTTTCTAAAGTGAAGACTAATTATGCTTTATTAAGTATTTGTTAAGGTTGGTCAAATTCCAGAGAAACAATAATGCATTACTAGTAAATCATTCTCTCATGGCTTAATAATCATTAATAAATTCTCAAATTTGTACTTAAATATACATTTACAAATGCACACACAAATGGTTAGTTCATGAGTATTTAAGTAAGAAATACTTATGAGTAACTATTTACAGCACAGCTGAATTAAGTGCAAGTTAAGTGCTAATTCAGGTAGTAATTAAGTAGATACTAAGCATGAATCATTATTAATTAAGTCTTTGTTCATGTTTTATTAAGGCTAAATAAGGTGTAGTTATTATAAAGTGTTACCGAGTTTTGTTTTGACACAATCTGACCAGAAAGAGCTGATTTAAATAGAACTCTAACAGGTGATGATTTGTGCTGTTAAACAAATCCCTCTCAAATAACATTACAGTCACAAACCAACTGGCATTAACCAACAGTTTTTCTAATTTTTTAGATGAAAATCAAACTCTTAAACACGACCATGAACACTCCGACTGATCACAGGCTCCTGAATATTCAATTCAAAAAGTTTATTGTCAGTTTTCATATGAAGAATTGAAAATGTGTTCCTCACTCCCAATCGTCTGAATAAATAATAATAATAAATAAATAAATAAAAAATTACAAAGTTCTTTTTTAAGGAGACACAGATTCCTTCCTCCTGGTTGCCTGGTGGTTAGAGAGCAGAGAGAGTTCAGAATCCTAACAGTCTGTAGGATGAAGCTCTTAGTGAGTTTGGTGGTGCAGAAACGTGATGTAAAAGTGATTTCAAGTGCGCTGTTTAAATCACTTAATCAAAAGTTGAAATCACATTTTAAATCAAAAGTGATTTAAAGTGTGCTGTTTAAATCACTTGAAACTGCATTTTTTCTTGAATTTGTAATAGAGATCTTCAGTGTTTTTTGACAGTTTGACAGTTAATATGATTGACGTTCAGGAGCTGGACCACGCCTCTTCCTCTTCTGCAGCCAACCACGGCTTATCTCCACCACACCTTCAGTTACCCACAAACCCGATTTATACAGCCGGTCCCGACATCACCGCCTGTGTCAGCTCTCCTAAGACCCTCCCTCTGCCGTGTCTCTCCCCATCCTTCAGTCTGAAGACGTCATCTTTAAGAAGGGGGGTCCGAATCAGCTGGGTGACCCTAAGTCTCCCCGCAGCCATCACATCTATCCACTGTCAATAAATATCTTTATCATATTCCATTGTTGGGGCGTGGTCCTTGCTGGTGAATGTGTACATTGTGTTGCCATGGTTACAGCTGAACATTTCACTATAGAGATACATGTACAATCTCCTCCTGTGAGCGCAGGTTCTAACACTGCTCCCTCCTCAGAGTTGTGTTTTGTTTCATTCACACAGTTATTATGAGTTTGTCTACATCTCCAAAGTTCAAAATGCCCTATTCCACCTTGTGATGTCATCATGTGGTGGTTTTCAAGACATCACAAGGTAGAACAGAGTGTTTTGGGGAGTCCTGTGTGTGTGTGTGTGTGTGTGTGTGTGTGTGTGTGTGTGTGTGTGTGTGTGTGTTTGTGTGTGTGTGTGTGTGTGTGTGTTTGTGTGTGTGTGTGTGTGTGTTTGTGTGTGTGTGTGTGTGTGTGTGTGTGGAGGGGAGTGTGTGCCCTGGGGCAGACCCTGTTGTTCCCATTGACCTGACAGGACCAGTTGAGAGGAGTGTGAGCTGTTAATGACCTGATGGATTACAAGTGCACACTTTCACACTGGGCCCCCGGGCACACAGGGGCCCCAGGTGGCAATGGCCCCTAATCACCACAATCTAAGTTCACTCAAAGAGCCCGTGAATCATGAGGGGACATCCATGTGTAACCGGACTGTGGGAGACCTGTGTGTGTCATGACCTGGTGCAGATGTGGTTTTCTGACATTTGCAATGACTCCAGATTTAAAAAGAAGTACTGCTGAATGGTTTTGGAGTATACAACACTGAAAAATACCATGTTATAATTGCCCCATCATTAAAGGGTTTTTGTATATCCATGCAGGTTTGAGTAATCTTGTGATGTCTCCTGGACCCTGTCTGAACTCTTCTCATGATTATCTGTAGTCTGTCTATTGCTCCGCCTACAGCATTCATGCTCCTATATGACAACTTCTCAAAAATATACAAAAACATGAAACAAAACAACACACTACAACACAAAACACAAAAACACACATTTCATCAGTGGAATACACACTGATTGTCTTACAAGAGCACTCTGAAGGGGGTTGATTTAGCTCAAAGAGCAAAGGGAGGGGGCCAAAGAGCATCAAAAATACAGTAAAAGTGAAATTTATAAAACGTAATATTTTCATTTAATTTCAAGCATTTTAAAAACAGGAAAAGGTCACATGATCTAAATATGTTCTGTGTTACAGTTAATCAAAGTGGACACTAACTATGAATGTTTTTTATGTTCTTTATGCATGTTTTTGTCAGTTGCTTTTGGTCATTCATGGCCTTAAAACACGAAAATACAACAGAAATACAACAGATCATTTCATTGTTCAATAATCAAGAAGGGCTCTGTTAGCATGCTAGTTGTTAGCTTTAAACTCATCATGGTGAATATTAGAATTATTTATTTTATGTATTTATTTATTTGAACATGTGAGTAGATTACAGTACACAGTACATGTGTGTACAGACATCAGTCTCATACTCGTGGTCAAAAGTACAGTACAGTAGAGTTGGAGTTTTTGAAACATGTATCCCTCTTTCACCTTTACATTAGCATATAGTTAACCTCTACTTTTTAAAAGTGGGGTGCTCAGAGTGTGTACTGTCACATTACTGCATGCTGGTGGTGAGATATTACTATAGCCACAGTTGCCCTGGGGACAGACCCAGACTGACACAATAAGGCTAATAATATGCACCATCACCCCCCCACTGCTCACACACAACACTCACACTAGTCAGTGCAGCTGAAGTGTCTTTCCTAAAGACACAGTGAAAATGAGTTTTGGCTCTGGAGCCTCACTGTGGCTCCTGGTCTCCAGTCCAAGTACAGTCCAGATCAGACTCTGGCAAAGAGGATTGGCCCAAATATCAGTAAGTGAACCAAATGTATTTACATTTAGAATTTAGAATGACACATCCCCAGATGCCCTGTGCCCTCACCCGACTCTTGGCCTTTCTTTTAGTGTGGGACAATAGTCGTGAAATCCCACCAGGAAAAGTGTTCTTACAGTCCTCTACTCCGGCTGTGTGAGAGGACTGCTGCTCTGCTCCTGCTCTGCTCCTGCTCTGCTCCTGCTCTGCTCCTGCTCTGCTCCTGCTCTGTTCCTGCTCTGCTCCTGCTCTGCTCCTGCTCTGCTCCTGCTCTGCTCCTGACCCGGTTCTGCTCTGGTTCTGGCCTGGTACTTCCCTGGTTCTGGTGTGGTTCTGGTGTGGTTCTGTTGTGGAGAGGCTGTGGGGCTGCAGATGGAGCAGATGGAGTGGAGGGTCTGTCTGGAGGCTCTCTGCGGGGGTCTGCTCATCTCTGGTGCAGGAGCAGACTGTGTGAATGGGACAGTCCGTGTGCTCTGTGCAGTGGGCAGTGGAGCGAGGAGCTGACCCGCTGGGAGACGGGTCAAGGACAAAACCAGAACACCTTTGTTACAATCGCAAGGAACACGTGCACTTAAAGAGGCGACATTTTGTGTTCAGCCTGTGATGGGACGACCACATTCTACAATTTGATCACGTCATTGTTCAGACTGAGGACAGGAGTTTATTCTGTAACTACGGGTTTTTCTACAGTTTTATATCATGTTTTTGTGTATTTATGGAGAATAGTCATGTGAGAGTGTGAGGGATGTAGGTTTTTGGGCAAAGCCTTGCACAGAATCTTGCAGTTTAAGGCCTTAGTATAGTTCTGCATCGACTCAGCACACACTGCCACAGTCGCCTTGTTGCCGTCGTTTTTGATTTATGGAACTACGTCGTGGTCTGTACGCCGCTAAGTAATTCACCACCACAATGCTACAAGGCGAGGATTTAAAAACAGTAATTGTGTATACAAAATAAAGCGGCAGCGTAGTTAGAACATTTCAGAGGTGCATGTCGGTCGACGCAGATGCTCTGTGGAAGGGGTTGTGATGCAGTCGATTTGATGCACGACCATAAATTGGAATTAACTGTAAAGAGGGTTTGAAATGGGGCCCGGAGAGATCACTAGATTACTCAAACATGCATGGATGACGTCTTAAACCTCTTCAGACATGTTTTGAATATGTTGAAATAAAGTTATAACACGATAGAAAGCTCCAAAAGGTCGATTTGTGATAGAAAACTGTAACTAGGAGGGCAGCAGAATTGAATGTTTGTGTTTTTGTTGCTATGTGACATTTCTAAACTCTACATATAGGCTTTGACCGTACACATTCAAGTCTTGATTTTTCAATTAATCACATGTAATTACAGAGCAGGTGAAAACAGAGATTTTCTGATGCAGGATTTCATAAAAGCTCCTTAAAGTGGATTTTATGTAACATGTAACTTGTCAACATGCAAACCCCCCACACAGACACGCCCCTCCAGTCTGTACAACTGGTGCTTTTGAGAGACAAAGATGCTAACTACTCTGCCACCCTTTGCCCTGCTCCTGTAGTCCCTGTTAAACTCCACACCCACCCTCATGCCAGCCCTGCCGTGCCAGTGTGAGCTGGTAGCTCTGTTGCTCTGTGGATGGAGCGAGCTGCTTGAGAATGCTCTTTGAACGCTCAAATGAAAGTGCATGTGGAAGTGGCTCTCGGTCAGATTTTGGGGTTGCCATGCCAACAGCTTGTCCGTGTTTCAGAAGCGCACAGCATAATGAGTGGAGACTCCCAGAGAGCACTCAAATAAAGATGAATTCTGTTTTTTCTTAGCGCTGTGCTGGAGACTGTGGGCCTGCCCGCTGCTCTCCTCCTCACCAGCGGGCGGAGCGCTCTCACATGTGCACTGCTCCGAGAGTGTCTGGGGAGCTCATTTAACACCCTGGGAAAGTCTTTGATAGTGGTGTAAGCGTTCGTGCGCGGTGGTCAGGGCGAAGAGAAACCAGCCGAGCTCAGACTGGAGTGTGTCTGTATGACGCTCAAACACACACTTAATAGAAGAGTGTGAAGAGCGAGGCCTGGTCTCTTCTGTGCAGGGTAAAGTTCCTCGTATCATATTGGCTTGAGTCATTGCTCAAGGTTTTGGGGAAAACAGAAAAACAAACTGCCTGAGTCATTATCATGAGACTGAGTTTTGGGGATGGCAATATTTTAAATTTCTCTCTCGGATTAACAGAGCTGTGCTTCTCTCATTGATTTGCCCTTACTTTCCCCTCATCACCAGCCATATTTGTCCCTGATTGGCTAATCCACCTGTCAATCATGCCCATCTGAACTCTGGGAGATTCATCTGTGACCAGACTTACATTTTGTGAAGTAGTGGAGAAGTGTGTGTTCTGTTCCCAGGCAACTTTAGGCCAATGCTGAGACAAGTTTAGTGCAAAATGAACAAAATCTAAATTGAAAAACAGATCATATTTGCATTTGAATAAGACATATTTATTATATATTACAGGGACTTGTTTTTTTTATTTAAAGTCTCACAAGCCACAAAAGAGTGTTTGATAGTCTAAAAATATCTTGAAACGTGTGACTAGTGTGACTTCCACAGACCTGACTTGTAAGTTGTCCTGCTGGTGGGCTGCACCTGTTTGTCTCAAGGACATGTTCCACAGTGGGACTTTAGATGAAACTGTTTCCTGTGATGATACTGATGTTTTAAACTCCACCAGACTCATGTGGTTGGTTTTGTGAGCACATCTGCAGCGTCTCTGATGTTTTAACTGATTTAAAAAGAGTCTCCTCAGTGCACAGACTCACTGTGTGATGTGAAGAGGCACTATGGCACACACACATGCACGCACATATACACACACATGTGTACATGTGTATGTGATATTGCACGTACTAGTACACACGTATACATGTGTAGAGTACATGTGTATGTTATATAGCACGTAGAACACGTGTACATGTGTATGTGTTATAGCATGTACACATGTGTACATGTGTAAAGTACATGTGTATGTTATACAGTATGTACTAGTACACATGTGTACATGTGTAAAGTACATGTGTATGTTATACAGTATGTACTAGTACACATGTGTACATGTGTAAAGTACATGTGTATGTTATACAGTATGTACTAGTACACATGTGTACATGTGTTAAAGTACATGTGTATGTTATACAGTATGTACTAGTACACATGTGTACATGTGTAAAGTACATGTGTATGTTATACAGTATGTACTAGTACACATGTGTACATGTGTAAAGTACATGTGTATGTTATACAGTATGTACTAGTACATGTGTAAAGTACATGTGTATGTTATACAGTATGTACTAGTACACATGTGTACATGTGTAAAGTACATGTGTATGTTATACAGTATGTACTAGTACACATGTGTACATGTGTAAAGTACATGTGTATGTTATACAGTATGTACTAGTACACGTGTACATGTGTAAAGTACATGTGTATGTTATACAGTATGTACTTTACACATGTGTACATGTGTAAAGTACATGTGTATGTTATACAGTATGTACTAGTACACATGTGTACATGTGTAAAGTACATGTGTATGTTATACAGTATGTACTAGTACACATGTGTACATGTGTAAAGTACATGTGTATGTTATACAGTATGTACTAGTACACATGTGTACATGTGTAAAGTACATGTGTATGTTATACAGTATGTACTTTACACATGTGTACATGTGTAAAGTACATGTGTATGTTATACAGTATGTACTTTACACATGTGTACATGTGTAAAGTACATGTGTATGCTGGAGAACACGTGTTCTACTCTTAATGTTCTGCTTCACAAGCCTGCAATATGTGAAGTGTGATAACCCAAACCTCCATCTGCACATTCAGGCTTGACCTCCTTCTCAGTCACACATAAAAACTAAAACCCTCCTCTTCCTCCTCCTCCTCCTCTTCCTCTTCCACCTTCTGTCCTCCTCCTGTCCTAGTCCTGCTCCAGTCCTGCTCCAGTCCCTTCCCCATCAAAATACAAGTCCTGGTCCAGTCCTGGTCCAGTCCTGCCCCATCATAAGTCCAAGTCCAAATCCAGTCCTGTCCCAGCCTAAATCCTCCTCAAGTCCTGTCCCAATTCCTGTCCCTGTTCCTGTCCCAATCCAGTCCTGTCCCAGTCCCAGTCCTGTCCCAGTCCTGTCCCAGTCCTGTCCCAGTCCTGTCCCAGTCCTGTCCCAGTCCTGTCCCAGTCCCAGTCCTGTCCCAGTCCTGTCCCAGTCCCAGTCCTGTCCCAGTCCTGGCCCCTGGCATTAGTATCTCTCATGCCCAGACGCAGGTCCCACAGTCGGGTCAGTGAAGCGGCTCTGATCCCCTCCCGCCCGCCACATGAGGGAGCGCAGATAGCAGTGGGCTCCCAGGGGACCGCCGGTGCTGCTGCGGTTTAATGAGGCAGATGAAAGGCCCCCCCCCGTGCACTTTGTTCTGATCTGCCTGCAGCTTTACAGAGACCATTTTACATTTGGAGCCGGTCTAACTTTGATTCCATCCTTCTGTTATCACGCCTACGCCTTTTTCACCAGCGCAGACCCGAGCTCTACCTGTCCCGCCTCTGGACATGTGCTGCTTCACCCGTCGCCATGGAGATACGCTTTGTCTACTGCGTTTCACACTTACCAAAATACAGTTGTTCAAAGGTTCAGTCTGTAAACCTGTACTATATATTACACTGTTTTCTGATCTATGTTCTAATGTTTCCTCACCACAAACACACCTGGACTTGTCATTTTTTCTGTTTGAGTTCTTCTCTCAAACTGAAAACACACTGTTCCACCTTGTGATGTCATGTGGTAATACAAAAAGTGTTAAAGTGTGTTTTTAAACTCCGCACACCTTCACTAGAATCATTTGGATCATTTCAGATGTGGAATTGCCAACCTGTACTGAAATAAAGGTAAAAGGAAATGTTCACTTGAAAATTTCCGCTTCATGACATCACAAGGTGGAACAGAGCATTTAGAGCTTTGGAGATGTAAACAGACTCATAAAGGATTACTTAAACGTGTGTGAATGAAACAAAACACAACTCCAGGTCTGTTTTTGAGGAGGAAACAACATTAAACATGATTCAAAGCTCACAGGAGTCAATTTTATGTCATTTTTTTGTAAAACTTTAAAATTTTAGACAAGCAATAATGTTTTTCACAACAAAGACAGAGGTGGGTAATACTTCATTTACTACATTTACTCAACATTTTCTGACCCCATATGGTGTTCTTATTTGAGTAACATTGTACAGAGTAACAGTATTGTATTTTCCGGACTATAAGTCACACTTTTTTGGGAAAAGTATTTTATAAAATCAGAGACCAGGAACTGACATTTCATCTTGAAAGGTAAGTTACAGTAATAACAACAGACTAGAGAACAACAGGCTGAAAAGATGTTAATATGTTAACATGAACAGTTCTTCAGATAATTATAGCATAAACAACAGAACAAGTTTACCAAACTCTCCATCTCACTCCAAATCACTAAATCCATTCAATTCTTCATCCTCGGTGTCACTTCTGCTTGACCTCCGTAGATAACCCATGATGTAAACAGAGCGCTGCCTCCTCTGCTGTGTTGCTGTTGTCAGACTCAGCATCAGTTCCAGTTAGAATTATTCGGGTCTTTCTGAATCCTGACAGGATGTGTTCGGTGTCACTGAAGTCCAGGTTTTGTTGATTCATCCAGTGACTTCAGGAAAGTTACATGGTGCACTGTGCAGCTGTGTTTTCCATCCCTGCTTTCTACCAGTCCCTAACAAGTTTCTCCCTCATTCCAAACTTTCTTTCTGCTGCTCGATTACTGTTTTTGGCTGAATATTTCACTATTTGCAGCGAGACAGTGGCTTTTTGTGCAGGAGACATGCGCAGTAGAGTGTGAAGTGACAGTGGTACAGGAGTAATACTGTAGTAGTACTAGATACTGACACACAAGACTAGAGCCTCTCATGGCTGTCAGATTTTAATATATAAGTTGCATCGGAGTATAAGTTGCAGGAAAAATCCAAACCATGAAAAAAGCGTGACTTATAGTCTGAAAAATACAGTACTCTTGTGTAAAGGTTAGGGTTCCTCTTCCCACAGTGAGTAAATCTACAAGTGATAAAAGCTTCATGTCGACAGTGTTGACTGATTCTTTTTTATTTCAGGTTTGTGGCAAGAGAGAAGCAATAATCACTCAATTTCCTTCTGTACATTGATGATGAAACTTTACAAATATTTCCATAAAGCAAAATAAATGACATACTCTGCATATGAAATATCATTTTAACCCAATTTCTTTGTATATATTGTTGTTGTATTGTTCTGTATTATGGTTGTACAAAGTAATAATAATGATAAAGAAACATAGAAGTTTATCGTTTATGATCATAATAAGCAAAATGAGAATGAAGAATGTGAGAATTGTGTTTCTTACAGAGCTTTAGTTTGTCAAATTTTTGTGTCTGTCCTTTGAAAAGACCAGACTTTGTGCATTATTATACACAGTTTTTTTCTTCTTAGTACTTTTATACACTTTACACTTCGTAAGTATTCTGTCAGGATTACACGAGTACCAATATGTTTGAGATCAATATTTTATTAAACTTTTAAGTATTCATGAGTGGAAGGGATGTGCACATGTGTACACGATTTCAATTACATTTTACCCTTATCACCCACTACCCCACGCAGCCCCAAACCCACGCAGCAGCCCCAAACCCACGCAGCCCCAAACCCACGCAGCCCCAAACCCACGCAGCCCCAAACCCACGCAGCCCAAACCCAACCGACCCAAACCCAGCAACCCAAACCCACCCTGACTAAAACCTACCCCGCCCCAAACCCACCCCGCCCCAAATCCACGCAGCCCCAAACCCACGCAGCCCCCAAACCCACCAACCCAAACCCAGCAACCCAAACCCATCCTGACTAAAACCCACCCTGACCAAAACCCACCCTGCCCCAAACCCACCTGACCAAACCACCCCGCCCCAAACCACCCTGACCAAAACCCACCCTGACCAAAAATCCACTCTGACCCAAACCCACCTCGCCCTAAACCCAAACCTCCCCGACCCCCCAAACCCACCCCGCCCCAAATCCACCCTGCCCCAGGACCTGTACCCCCCTGACCCACAGGAATATTAACCAGAGAATACATCCAAAAATACATGTATACAGTATATATACATGTGTATACACATACATACATACATACATACATACATACATACACAGTAGTACTAGTACTAGTACTGGTACTAGTACTAGTACCAGTTTTGACTTTCTTTCACAAATTGTTGAACCTAATCCTGTATATTTCAGGTGTCTGTCTCTAAGTCCCAGCCACACTTTCTTTTGAACATGCCCTGGTCTATATGTGGTTAAAGACACACTATGTAACTTTTCTTGTGGGTGGCACGTCACTCGTCTCCATGATGATATTGTCTGGAATGTTCCACAGTATGACATTATATTTTATTCTGGGAGTTTTTATTGCTCTAAAACCTGCATATGTCAATGAGCAGGGCCCCCTCTCCACAGATCTGACCTGTAACTCCGGCGTGTGTCCATGTCATCCTTTGGAATAATTGAAGCAAAGCAAATACATTTTCCTCAAGTTACACTATTCAAATTTAAATATATTTCAGCAGAATGAAGAGAAAGCAGTGGAGATGTGGAGGTACAGTGGTGATGTCTTGTGAAGTCCTCTGTCAGTTGTTTCCAGAGGCAGGAGAGTGACGAAAAACGATTGAAATAAGAGTAACATTCAAAATAATATTACTCAGAAATGACTCAAGTGCACGGGCATTTGGGAAGAGTGTGACTTAAGTTCAGATCTGAAGGAGCAGCAAGAAACACAAATGTTCAAATCATTTCAGATTGTCACATGAAGCTTTTGTCACTTTAGACAGACATAGTGGGAAAAGGAAGCACAACTTTTACTCAAGTAAAAGTACTGTTACTTCAATAAAAACAGGAGCGTCATGTAAGAGCAAATATATGCTGCTACAAAATAACTCTGAAAAGTACAATTTCTTTAAAAAGTTACTCCAGAAACTAGGGTTGTAATGACATCCAAATTTCTCGCTACAATATTTTCATAATCCAAATAATTCAGATTTAAAAGTGCTTCATAACAGTTGTTACACTGTGTAGATCAGACTGAGGTAGAGCAAAGGATCATGGTCTATGTAGTTCTCTGCTTTTTTTTTTTTTTTTACTGTTTCTGCATCATAACAATGACTTAAGTAGAGAAACTTGTGATTCGATATATTGTGATGGCCCAGGGTATTATTGTGACTTTTAACAATACAGCATCACAGTATTTTGGTTATTGTTACATCTCTTGTAACTTTAACTGAGAAAATGTAACTGAGTACTGCCCAGTTCAGAGAAGGCTTCATATGATTAAGTGCGATTCCATGAAACGGCACAGACCCAGCACAGAGCAGCAGACTGTTCTGCGACTGCCCTCTAGTGGAGGCTCTAAGAAACTGATTGGATCTTAAACCTTTGGCTTTCAGAATGATGGGGACCTAATGTGTATGTGTGTGTCTGTTTGTTTTTTTACATAAATCTTCTATCAGTATAGAGGCTTTATTCTGACTGGCCACAATAATAATAGATAAACAAATACAATAATTAAATAAAGCAGAGGTACATACATTGTGGCAGGAGCTACCAGGAGCTCTCCACCCAATCCCAAGTGGCTCAACAGATTTTGAAATGATACCATTGTGCTGAATAACTTTTTTTTGCGTGCGTGTGTGAACATAAAGCAGATGTCACAGAGAAATACAATTAGTAGGAATATAATGTGACCATTTTTTATTCCACAAACCATCCGTCCATTTTCTTCATCTGCAGGAGGCATCCGGAACAGATGCCCGCGCCACCTCAGCTGCTCCTCTCGACATGGAGGAGCAACGGCTCTACTCCGAGCTCCTTCCATGTGGCTGAGCTCCTCACCGTGTCTCTAAAGGAGCGCCCAGACACTATGTGGAGGAAACTCGCGATCTCGTCAGAGCTCATGGCCAGAGGTGAGGGGAGGAAGAGAGACTGACAGTAAATCAAGAGCTTCGCCTTTCAACTCAGCTCCCACTTCACCACAACGGTCCAGTACAGAGACCACATCACTGCCAACGCTGCACCGACCCCCCTGTCAATCTCACATTATGAATATGAATTCACAGACACGACTTGACTGTCAAAAATACAACATCACTTCACAGGCAGAAGAAACATCGATCGACATACAGACTGAACCAGGACTGAGTGTCGGGACGGGCTCGAGGGTGCACCCGTGTAGACCGTCGGGTGAGTGCAGGAGAAAGGACCAGCACAGAGCTCCGCCCCCACGGGGCTAAGTGCAGCCGTCGCCCGATCGCGCTTTGAGGACTCGGGGTTCTCCCTCTTTCTCAAGTCCAAGATTAGTCCTAGATCAGTCCTGGTTTAGACCTGTTTTAAATCTGGTTTAGTCCTGGTTTAGACCTGGTTTAGACCTGGTGTAGTCCTGGTTTAGTCCTGGTGTAGTCCTGGTTTATACCTAGTTTAGTCCTGGTTTAGACCTGGTTTAGACCTGGTGTAGTCCTGGTGTAGTCCTGGTTTAGACCTAGTTTAGTCCTGGTTTAGACCTGGTTTAGTCCTGGTGTAGACCTGGTTTAGTCCTGGTTTAGTCCTGGTTTAGACCTGGTTTAGTCCTGGTGTAGACCTGGTTTAGTCCTGGTTTAGTCCTGGTTTAGACCTGGTTTAGTCCTGGTTTAGACCTGGTTTAGTCCTGGTGTAGTCCTGGTTTAGACCTAGTTTAGTCCTGGTTTAGTCCTGGTGTAGACCTGGTTTAGACATGGTTTAGTCCTGGTTTAGACCTGGTTTAGTCCCGGTTTAGTCCCGGTTTCCTGGTTTAGTAGACCTGGTTTAGTCCTGGTTTAGACCTGGTTTAGTCCTGGTTTAGTCCTGGTTTAGACCTGGTTTAGTCCTGGTTTAGACCTGGTTTACTCCTGGTTTAGTCCTGGTTTAGTCCTGGTTTAGACCTGGTTTAGTCCTGGTTTAGTCCTGGTTTAGTCCTGGTTTAGACCTGGTTTAGTCCTGGTTTACCTGGTTTAGTCCTGGTTTAGACCTGGTTTAGTCCTGGTTTAGACCTGGTTTAGTCCTGGTTTAGACCTGGTTTAGACCTGGTTTACTCCTGGTTTAGTCCTGGTTTAGTCCTGGTTTAGACCTGGTTTAGTCCTGGTTTAGTCCTGGTTTAGTTCTGGTTTAGACCTGGTTTAGTCCTGGTTTAGACCTGGTTCAGTCTGTATGTGGCGCAAAAGTGCAGCATCTCGATCGATGTTTCTTCTGCTCAATAGTGTGTGAGTGGTGTTTGATTTTTGTCAGTGGAGTCGCGTCTGTAAATTTGTATTCATACTGAAGAAAGCGTAATCGTAAATTTTCATTTGGTGATTGTAATTCTTGCTGTTATAACTTTAATTCGTATTCTGATGGATAAAATACACATAATACATTTTCTGTACAACTGGGCTCATTTGAGAGTTACGAATATTTATTTTATGCTCAACTACAGACAGACGTGCACAAATTTCTATCCTATGCACACAAACATTTCTGGAAGCTTTCTTACTCCACACTGGGCACACACAATACACCACATATATTTTTACGAATCGATCCAATGAAGTAAAATCGAGTCTCCGGAACTCAGGACTCTCCAAACTACATTTCCCAGCATTCCACGCGCGTGACAACAGGAAGTGAATGTCAGCGTCGCAGGTTCACGTTTTCAAAACACGGCAGCGCGATCAGACTGTGGTAAAGTAACAGACATTGTGCTGTGCCGTGTACCTTTTGGGCTTCTCTGTGTTTGTGTGCTGTCTCTTGTGTAAATCTCACATCTTTAGTGAACACATCCGCATCACTAGAGACAAACTGGCGCTGAAATGGAGCCAGCGCTGGGCTATTTCCGTTCTGTTTGGACTCTAATAGTTTAGGGTGAGCAGATCTTCAAAATTCTAAACTGGGCACACTCCGGTTGGTATAAATAAAATAGCGAAAAGAGAGTGTAATATTGTGCATTCTCATGTCAGTCATAATCTGAGAGGCTTCTGTTGATGCATTTTTATTTATGTATTTATTTATTTGCTTTATTGTCATTTGCAAACACGGTTTTCTGTATCTTGGCGAAACAAATGACAATTTATGCTCCTCTTTAGTGTTGTCAAAAACTGTGATAGTCCTGTTTAAACCTGACGTAGTCCTGGTTTAATTTTAGTTTAGCCCTGGTTTAGATTAAATTGGTCAAAAATAAGCACACCTGGGATTTTTCTTGTATAAATGTTTTGTTTTGAATAAATCTGCTGGGACAGGGGACACAGAGATTTAAACTGGGACTGTCCCAGGTAAATAGGGACGTCTGGTCACCCTATCAGAAATCCATATTTGGAGTAGGCACGCTCTTCTCCCACTGGACTCTTGGGTCTGTGGGTCATACATTTTAGCAGAGCAACCCCTTCTTTTGAGTGTATTTGATATGAACAGCTCAGAATGATCTGAGAAGAGGAAAGAAACTGCTGTTTTTAGGTAACATCACAACATTCTTAGTGTATGTATCTAATAACTGTACTTAGGTACACATTTTATTTATCTGTACTTTATTTAAAGGTCCTATATTATGCAAAATGTACTATTGTGAGATTTAAGGCATGAATATTTTCTGCTAAGTCTGATTTTGAAATTTCACTTAGATCATATGCCATATATAAACATGTATTGTGCCAAGTTTGAATCAAATCCATGAAAGTTAAGTACAATTTTTATCCTGAAGTCTGCCAGTTTCCCATGGAATGCCCTATATGCATTCTATTGCCAAATGATGGAGAGTTCTATGTGGGTTTGGGGGTGTGGAATATTATTTCTGTTACAGCAGGTGATCTGCTGGAGACACACAGCTCATCTCGGGCTTCAGTTGAAGCTGACAAATTGGGGAATTTTTCTATTTACATATAAAACTGTAAATTTCATGTTGATTTGTCACAATCTGTTAGTTTGTGGAGAGGATTTGTGCTTGGGAATGCAATTTTTTTGTATATTTTTCCTCTACTAATGGTCTAATAACTGTAAACAGAAATGCATAAACCCCAGTGAGGGTGTAGTATTGTATTCCTCATCATTTCAGGACCACTGGCCTCTTTAATGTTTTCTTTTGTTTTCTTTGGTTGTGTCCCCGACTGCACCGTCCCGCTGCCTCAGGATGTCCTAGCCCTCTGACCCCTGACCCCTGGAGAGCATGGTGATCCTGAGAGCCCACATGTGTCCTGGCCTGGAGCTGCAGTTAGTGCGAGACCTGCGCGCAGCTGACATCTCTACAGGTCAGTCTTCTGAGAGCAGGGATGGGTTATCACTTATCGTATCGCTCCAGTATTTGGCACTGATATTTTTTCTGCACTGTCCAAATCTGTGTTCCTTTGTGTCAAATAGTTTGTCCTCAGTAAGGCTGCAACTAACCATTATATTAGTAGTTTCATTTTTTCAGTGAGTCAATTAGTTGAACGTCATTTCTATTGGACATTGATGTTTTTTTCAATACAGTTTTGACCAATGAAGGTTGGTTGATATAGTGAATCTGAAGATTTAAAAAGATCTTTGGGTATGTGTTTTACACTCTGTATAATCCAAATAATGATTATGATTCTCAAATTTGCAACTAGGATCCTTGTTTATGGTCCACTAGTCACAGTTGTAGATGAATGATTGCAGCCTTCGTCCTCAGTTCATCAGCTTTGTCTTTTTGAACAGACCAATGACTAAATGTTAGATATATGATTCAGGGATTCACCGATCCAATACTGGTATCAGATATCAGCCCAGAAACTGAAAAAATAGCTGCATCAGCTATGAAATATCAGCTTTGAAATATCAGTTCAGTTGATATCATGTTGGGCATATGAATTTACGTTATAAGACTGTTTGTTTCCTGGTCATAGTTGGTCCAGAAAGTGCCATAATGTTTGAAGTTTTTTCAATATAAAGTTGTTCTGTAATTATTTGAGATAAATAACATCTCCACACATCAGTTTAGTTTAAAGCTGTTTTCAGTCTCTGCCCTGGCATCTGTTGGTATCTCCTATCAGCAGATACCTAAAACCATGAAATCCAAATGGCTATCGGAACTGAAATAACTAGATCTGTGCATCCGTATTCTGTTGACACAATCATGAAAAACTGAGATTATATCGTAGATAAATAAAATTTTTACAAAAATGAAAAATTGAATTGTGAACTACCATTACTTAACACAACATAAATCTGATTTCTGATTAGGCAATTGCAAATAGAATAAAACCATACAATTCTCAACTGATATTTGCCAATATCTACATTCATAGATAAGACCACAACATTTACTTCGCTCTGGATTTGAAAAGCTTCATGTTTGTATTGGTAAATATTGTTTGAGAATTCTATGGTTCTATTCTATTTCTAATTGTCTTTTAGCTGTCAAACTGCAAATTTTTCAGGTTTATGGTTCATATTTCTATTTACGTAGACAGGCCCAGTATCTCCAATGGTCAGGAGAAATACAAGTGAAAGACAAGTGAAATGATTTTTTGACCAAATGCTACAGAAAGTGGTGCCATTATTCAGTCGTAAAGGCATGTCAGTCAACTGAAAAGGAATAATAATAATAATAATAATAATAATAATAATAATAATAATAATAATAATAATAATGAATGTTGTTTTTAGTGGAGGAGCTGGTGTCAACTGATCTGGAAGTTTTGGCTCAGAAATGCTCCGTCTCATACAAGGTAAAGAGCATTTAGCTCACAGTTTGTATGTTCTTCTTACTTACATTTCTGGTATTTTACAAATCCAGACTGAGGGATGGTGATGTCATCCGTAGAGGTTAGAGTAATAGCAGATAATCTGCAATAATCTACAACAAGGCACCATCTGGAAATCTGAGTGCACAACTAAAGAGCCAATCAGGAGCCAGATTGTTGAAGTTTCTTACTCCTTCCCAGCCAAAGGGCAGATGCTTAGGAATGATAGCTGTCAATCAAACCTGTTGCTAACTCTAGCTTTGGCTGGCTGTGAGGAAAAAAGGCGCCTGGTGGTCGGTTATTAACACTCATCACTTTTACAAACAAAATGGTGAAATAATCTTCTACAGGATCATGTAGAGTGGGTTCAAACCAACATTTAAGGTCAGAATGATGAGTCTGACAGCAGCAGGTACAGAAAGAGGGGCCACCATTTTTCAATAGAAGTCAGTTGGATGTAAACTCTACTGGAACCACTTCCTATTTAGTACCAAGTGGTTAGCAGGCCACTTTCTACCAAATCCATCTACAGTCTGCTAGACATGACCAGTACCTGATTTGAATCTCCTCTGGTTAAGACAAGCCTAACTGATGATAGGTCAGATCTGTGGAGAGGTGACCTCATTTTTAAGTAATGGAACTTTGAATACCACTAGATGAAAGCGTAACTGTAACTGTTCTTTAAAATGAGTGTTCTGAAGATATATTTTGTGTCAACTTATGGACACAGTGTAATGTCTATTTGTGTGTGTGTGTGTTTGTAATGTGTTTTATATGTGTGTGTAATGTACTCTGTGTGTGTGTGTGTGTGTGTGCAGGCACTGTTGGCCATCCGCAGAGTGCTCCTGGCTCAGCACACGGCCTTCCCTGTGTCTGGAGCAGATCTGTATGAAGACCTGCTCAACTCCACCGCCATCCTGTCTACAGGACACCCCCGGTACTGCACCTGCACACACACACACACACACACACACACACACACACACACACATACACACACACACACACACACACATACACACACACACACATACACACACATACACACACACACACACACACACACACACACATACACACATACACACACACACACACACACACACACACACACACACACATACACACACACACACATACACACACACACACACACATACACACACACACACACACACACACATACACACACACACACACACACACACATACACACACACACACACACACGCATACACACACATACACACACATACACACACTCAGCTCGAACATGCAGCTTTTACACACAATGTCTCTTTCTCTTCTCTCCTCACTGACGTCTCCTTGTGTCCTCACTGATGTCTCCTTCTCCCCTTGTGTCCTAGGTTAGATGAGCTGTTGGACTCGGGGCTGTACACTGGGGAGCTGACGGAGCTGTCAGGAGGGCCGGGCACGGGGAAATCCCAGGTCACTCACATTCTGTTATTGTCGTGAGCACACGTGTTCATCCTCTTTGCATCATGGTGGGACCCAGAGGAGCTCCTCTGTGAAGTCCATTCTTCCTTCAAAAAATGTGTTTTGCTCATTTCAGCCAACAAATTTGCTGCTATCCACCTTGCACTAGTATGCCCTCTGCTGGTGTTTGATGTACCAGTGTGTTCAAATCAGACTGAATGATATATGTTCTTGCACACACATCGGTATCATTTATTTCAAGTGATACATCATGAATACAAACACAAAGTTGTGGTTTAAAAAGGTATTTGACTATAACTATATTAACTGCTAACACGTAACATATTTAGATCACAATGTTACATTTTGATGTTTTATTAAAAAGTTGTATGAGTTTTACTATTGTTTTTGACCTCCCTTTGCTCCCTGTGCTAAATGACCCTCTTTTTAGAGCGCTATCACACAATCAGTGTGCATCCCACTAATGAAACCACTGCACATCACATCAGTTTTGTCCAGTTGTTGTGTACAGTTTTTTATCATGTTTTTGTGTATATATGGAGAATAGTTGTGTGAAGTGGGCTTGTAGGGGTGAAGCAGGCTTGTGAGTAGAGCGTTGGACAGATTCTTACAACTTAGCAGATAGAGGTCTGGAGAGATCACTAAAATACTCAAACATACATGGATCACTAAGCCAATGATGTTCATTTTGTCTTCTTATATACTTTAACTTCTTGGGTTCTTTTTAAGGACAATGCAGTAAAGTTAATTATTACATGGATCATATTTAAAACCTCTTCAGACATGTTTTTGATGAGGGAACAACATTATAACATGGTAGAAAGCTCCAAAAAAGTACATTTTGCATAATACCCCCTCTTTAAGTGTAATGGGCTGTTGATGTGTGTAGTGTTGACATGGCACAAACATTTAAATTTTGATCCCAAGCAAAGAGCTCCATACTATATTTGACTCGCAGTGATATTAAAACTCCAAATTATACACATTGTGCTTTTGGAGCATTTAGTATTAAACTATAAAATAGGTAGATTATTTTTCATGCTGTTCATTGTAAATTAAAAAAATTATTCTAAACCGTTTCAATGTTGAAACTGGCCCATACACTTTCTGTTCAAAACTGAAAGGCCTGGCCTCCTTCTCATAATTTATTTCATTGTAGCAAGCTGTAGATTTTCATTTACATTTACATTTTTCATTGCTGAAAAATGGGCAAAAATCACACAGGCAATCAAAATACAACTTTGTTCATGATGAAAGAAAAGGCTCATAAACCATAATATGTCCTTTAATATTTCTATGTGCTTTCTAGTTTTGATATAGTATTGATATCATTCCATCTTTATGATCTGATTTGTTTCTGTTTCCATACAAATGAGAATCTTTCTATATCAGTTTTAATACTGATATTGTTTTTCTTTTTTGGGAGCCCAAATATAAAGTAATAAAGACATCAAACTGTATGAAAAGGTCTATGTGTGACTTTTGTGGTTGTGAAAAGTGTGAGGTGTTTGTCGTCTCAGTGGGGTGTTCTCTGTGCCGTAGGTGTGCTTCGGGGTGGCTGTGCACATCGCCCTTCATCTCAAACACGCCGTCATCTTCATTGACACCACTGGGGGCATCACGGGCAGCAGACTGCAGCAGATGATCCAGACTGAGAGCAGCAGCCTGGAGGAGCAGGTGAGTCTGGAGGAACAGGAGCAGGTGAGTCTGGAGGAACAGGAGCAGGTGAGTCTGGAGGAGGAGCAGGTGAGTCTGGAGGAGGAGGAGCAGGTGAGTCTGGAGGAGGAGGTGAGTCTGGAGGAGGAGGAGCAGGTGAGTCTGGAGGAGCAGGTGAGTCTGGAGGAGCAGGTGAGTCTGGAGGAGCAGGTGAGTCTGGAGGAACAGGAGCAGGTGAGTCTGGAGGAGCAGGTGAGTCTGGAGGAACAGGTGAGTCTGGAGGAACAGGTGAGTCTGGAGGAACAGGAGCAGGTGAGTCTGGAGGAACAGGAGCCGGTGAGTCTGGAGGAGCAGGTGAGTCTGGAGGAGCAGGTGAGTCTGGAGGAACAGGAGCCGGTGAGTCTGGAGGAGCAGGTGAGTCTGGAGGAGCAGGTGAGTCTGGAGGAGCAGGTGAGTCTGGAGGAGCAGGTGAGTCTGGAGGAGCAGGTGAGTCTGGAAGAGGAGGTGAGACTGGAGGAGCACCCACTTTTACAACATTCACATTTGATTTGAACACACTCATAAGACTTAACCTGGTTCACACTAGATTGATGTGTGTGTCACTCTGAATTGAGTTCTACACATTATAAACCTGGAGCGGCTCTTTCTGAAAGCGCTGGGAAAACCCGGCGTGTCATGACAAATATTTAAATCTGATTGATCAAAGCGTCAAAACAGGAACAAGCCAAAAAATCCAACTTTAGTTATGTCCAGTTGAGAGAAAAGCACAGACATCTTCCACATCCTCAAATGCTCTAAGCTCTTACCTTCGGCATGTTTTTCACAAACCCTATAGAGCTCCTGCAGCGGCTGAGTATTCCCATAGAAATTATGAACAAACTTCAGAGATTGTGGGTTATTGTTGCACCAGGATAAATACATTATCAAAGCACACACACAAACACATTTACAAAGCTCCAGATTGACGGGAGAAGTGCACGTCTGCAGTTTGCACTAACTGAATGATTAAACCAATCTCACAAAGATTCAAAAACATTAAGTCAGTGTATTGTCGATTAGTACTAAATAGCCTAGAGAAAGGGTAGACTAAAGACAAACAATCCCAGATGCTTTTTGTTTAACACTGTTCATATGTTTAACATTAATGACAGCTTGAAGTTAAATCAATGATTTTTGTGTGTGTGACATGAGTGATTTAACCTGCTAATTGGCTACTACATGTGCACATTAATCAGAGCACATCGTGTTAGTACTATTTTTATCAGTTTCACACCTTTTAAAGTGTCAGTATCAGTAAACTTTCGATGTACAGGGCTTTATAATAAAGTCTAAAACATCTCCAAGGATCTGTTTTGACGTTATAAGAAGGTGAAAAGTAAACCAGATATCCAGATTTAAGGTGAAATCTATGCCATCTATTGTCTTTAAACTCACACATGCCAGGTGAGGGTCACTGATCTAATCTGACCCCAAAAGTGACTTGGTGCCATTCATTACCCATAATCCACCACTGCCAATTGTACTGAAAATCCTGAAGTATGGCTTCACTCACTACTCACAAGTATCACTAGAATCCATCTTGCTGTGTAAGGTGACATGACCTTGAATTTACACTGAACTGTAGTGATGTGTAACGCAGGCATAGCTGCATACACTTTTATTTTTAAAAGCATCAGTTTACACCAGACGCAACAGAGCTGCTCCTGCAGCTTTTTGGCTTATATAACAACCTAAATGTTAGAAAAGACTAAAATATTTTCAAGTTTTGTGCCCATCACTTATATATGTGTGTATATTGAATCCTTTCATATGTGTTCTGCTTGCAGATGGCCACTCTGCAGAGGATCCATGTGTTCCGTGTGTTTGACGTGTTCTCATTACTGGACTGTGTGTGCAGCCTGCGCCGCAGCGGCCTGCAGCCGGTGAGTTGCTCATGACATGGGCTTTTACTAAAATATACAGACAGATTTCCAAAATATGTATGGACCTTTCAGATCATTTAAGTGACAGGGAAACCACAAAATCTGATGTGAGGAGTCAGAGGGTCATGATCAGAGAGACATGAGCCTCCTGCTCCTCTGCAGGCCACACTACAGCTTGGTATTGTGGTGCACTACTGGTTACACTAAACTACATGTGTGTGTGTGTGTGCGTGTGTGTGCAAAAACATGCCTGAAGAGGTTTTAGATGTCATCCATGCATGTTTGAGTAATTTAGTGATCTCACCAACAAAGACAGTGTTTCACACATACAGGGATGCCAGCGTTGAGTCTGCTCTGTCACACATTTTTGCCTTCCTTCTCAACCCACGTTTAAGGGAGGGAGGCTCCCTGACTGTGCACAGATTCCTACAACCTGATTCAGCGCCGAACACCATCGAGACATCCTGCCAACAACACCATAGTGTCATACAAATTATCTGTAAAATAACACCAAAACATACAAGAAGACTGTCTAGGTTGGTTTTTTACATTTGCACCGGTAACAAACGGTCTCACTACTGATGGACAGTTTCTGCCAGCAGTGAGCCCGGAGCAGTGGGTTAACAACACTTAAAAACTTTCTGACGTCCAAGCCCTTCCCCAAGAACCGTTGGCATTTAGGTTAGTCTGGCTGGCCATTGTTTTTCGTAGATATGAAATGTAACACATTTACATTAGCATCTGAGTACAAGTGAAAATGATCAAACACTTAACATGTGACATAATCATCAGACATGTAAATGGAAAACCTAAAGGTACCTAGAGCCTTTCTGTGAGAGAAAGGATTAGACAAAGAATAGTGTGACTTTTATCACTTCTTGGACAAAGGAAAGAGCAACACCCAATACTAACATTTCCACCACACTCCTGATGTTTAGCAGAACAATCTTATCTAAAGCTCATGCCACAAATCTACATCATCCATGCTCATACACGGCAATTTTCCATAAATATACAAAAACATGATGCGCTACAACTTCACAAACCTGATGTGATGCGCAGTACTTTGAATAGTAGAATGCATGCCCATTATAATGTAGTGGCACTCTGAAGGGGGAGTGACTTAGCGCAGGGAACAAAGGGACTCAGAGAAACTTATTAAACATGTTAATATGTTGCTTCTGGTGAGTAGATCATTTTAGAAACAGTAAAAGTAAAACATGGTGGTCTAAATATGTGCTGTGTTACAGTTTATACCAAAATGAAGCCCCTCTTTAAATTCTATTTATAAATGTCAGATGTCAATATGCAGGGGAGTCAGCTTCAAATGATTTAATATTTTGGTTGGAATTGTTAATTGCTATGGCAATGGTCCTAATTTTTCATAATTTTGACTTGGCAAAAGCCGTAGACATCGTGACTGAGCGCTGCTGTGCACACTGCCACGTCTGAACATTCTGATGATTTAACGCGTCTATGCGCTGCCTCTTGATGATGTGTCCTGTGCTGATTGATGCAGGTGTCGGTGGGCGGGGCTTGTGTGCGGGCCATCATCATCGACTCGGTGTCTGCGGTCGTCTCTCCTCTGCTGGGCTCCAGGCACACAGAAGGTAAAGTGTGAGGAGCTCCATGGGGAAGAGCCAGTACTATACACAGTACACAGGTTTAGTTTTGCTTTGGCACAAAAGGGTTTTCTAGATTCTGCAGTTACTAATAATTCTACTTGTAATAATAATTTTGCGTGTGATGCTAACTGTAGGCTCTGCTCTGTCTGAAGCTCCGTTACTCAAGTTAGACTTCTAATCTAATCTTTGTTTTAACACAGTTTGACCAAAAAGAATAGACTTTGAAAAACTGCAACAAAAACACTGCAAAATGTCCTGACTTTCAATGGCAAGACTAGAAAGTTTGTTAAAACTGTGATTGAACCGGAGAGGAAAAGGAATTAGCTGAACACGCAGATGACACAGCAGGTCAGCAGCAGGTACAGACTTGAGCACGATGTGGATGCATAAACACTAAAATATGTTTGAAAACTATTTGAAAAGACCTAGAAATACAGCCTAATATTTTTTGTTATTTAAATCACTCCAGTTCCATTTAAACAGTCACGGGAGACAGTGTTTTTGATTTACAATGCAATGGGGACATGGAACTCACTCCCACAGTTTCTCATCTCAGGGATGAGGATGGTTAGTTTCCATAAAATGGTTAGACTGTTCATTTTCACTTGGGAGTAGCTCTGGTGGAATAGTTGTGATTTTGTGTGCTTTGTATTACAAACTTGTGGAGAGCTTAACAATGGAATTGAATTGACTTGTGCTGTTTCTGATCAGAACAGAAGTAGAGCTATTATTATTTTTATTTAGATAGTTTTGATTATCATGATAATTTGTATATTTTTGTTATTTTGTGGAGCATGTACATCCTGTTTCCTGTATGGGGGGGAGAAAAAAAAAAAAAAAAGACTTTATAGCCTGACACGGACCCCAGGAAGAATAGTTGTTGTTTTTCAGTAGCTAATGTGGGTGTAAATAAAAACAAACAAACAACAGATGAGCTGATTTGTGCTGTTAAAGAAGTCCCTCTCAGATAACATTACAGTCACAAACTAGTTTGCATTAGTTTTCATCCATCCATCCATCCATTTTCGTCCGCTTATCCGGGGCCGGGTCGCGGGGGGAGCAGCCTAAGCAGGAACTCCCAGACTTCCTTCACCCCAGACACGTCCTCCAGCTCCTCCGGGGGGACCCCGAGGCGTTCCCAGGCCAGCCGAGAGACATAGTCCCTCCAGCGTGTCCTGGGCCTTCCCCGGGGCCTCCTCCCGGTGGGACATGCCCGGAACACCTCCCGAGGGAGGCGCCCAGGAGGCATCCGGAACAGATGCCCGAGCCACCTCAACTGGCTCCTCTTGACATGGAGGAGCAGCGGCTCTACTCCGAGCTCCTCCCGTGTGACTGAGCTCCTCACCCTATCTCTAAGGGAGCGCCCAGCCACCCTGCGGAGGAAACTCATTTCGAGCGCTTGTATCCGCGATCTCGTCCTTTCGGTCACTACCCAGAGCTCATGACCATAGGTGAGAGTAGGAACGAAGACTGACCGGTAAATCGAGAGCTTCGCCTTTCGGCTCAGCTCCCTCTTCACCACAACGGTCCGATACAGCGACCGCATCACTGCCGAAGCTGCACCGATCCGCCTGTCAATCTCACGTTCCGTCCTTCCCTCACTCGTGAACAAGACCCCGAGATACTTGAACTCCTCCACTTGAGGCAAAGACTCCCCACCCACCCGGAGAGGGCAAGCCACCTTTTTCCGGTCGAGAACCATGGCCTCGGACTTGGAAGAGCTGATCTTCATCCCAGCCGCTTCACACTCGGCTGCAAACCGCCCCAGTGCACACTGCAGGTCCTGGCTCGATGAAGCCAACAGAACAACATCGTCCGCAAACAGCAGAGATGAAATCCTGTGGTCCCCGAACCGGACCCCCTCCGGCCCCTGACTGCGCCTAGAAATTCTGTCCATAAATACAATGAACAGAACCGGTGACAAAGGGCAGCCCTGGCGGAGTCCAACATGCACCGGGAACAGGTCTGACTTACTGCCGGCAATGCGAACACAGCTCCTGCTCCGGTCATACAGGGACCGGACAGCCCTTAGCAAAGGGCCCCGGACCCCATACTCCCAGAGCACCCCACACAGGACACCACGAGGGACACGGTCGAATGCCTTCTCCAGATCCACAAAACACATGTGGACTGGTTGGGCAAACTCCCATGAACCCTCGAGCACCCTATGGAGAGTGTAGAGCTGGTCCAGTGTTTCACGGCCAGGACGAAAACCACACTGCTCCTCCTGAATCCGAGGTTCGACTATCGGCCGGATTCTCCTCTCCAGTACCCTGGCATAGACCTTACCGGGAAGGCTGAGGAGTGTGATCCCCCTATAGTTGGAACACACCCTCCGGTCCCCCTTCTTATACAGAGGGACCACCACCCCGGTTTGCCAGTCCAGAGGTACTGTCCCCGACCGCCACGCGATGTTGAAGAGGCGTGTCAGCCAAGACAGCCCCACAACATCCAGAGACTTCAGGTACTCAGGACGGATCTCATCCAACCCCGGAGCCTTGCCACCAAGGAGCTTGCCAACCACCTCAGTGACTTCGGCCAGGGTGATGGATGAGTCCGCCTCCGAGTCCCCAGCCTCTGCCTCCTCCTCGGAGGACGTGACGGTGGGATTGAGGAGATCCTCAAAGTATTCCTTCCACCGCCGGACAACGTCCCCAGTCGAGGTCAACAGCTCTCCCCCCGCACTGTAAACAGTGTTGGTGAAGAACTGCTTTCCCCTCCTGAGGCGCCGGACGGTTTGCCAGAATGTCTTTGAGGCCGTCCGATAGTCCTTCTCCATGGCCTCCCCGAACTCCTCCCAGCTCCGAGTTTTTGCCTCCGCGACCACACGGGCTGCAGCACGCTTGGCCCGCCGGTACCCGTCAGCTGCCTCAGGAGTCCCCCGAGCCAGCAAGGCCCGATAGGACTCCTTCTTCAGCTTGACAGCATCCCTTACTTCCGGTGTCCACCACCGGGTTCTGGGGTTGCCGCCGCGACAGGCACCACAGACCTTACGCCCACAGCTCCGAGCAGCTGCATTGACAATAGAGGCCGAGAATGAAGCCCACTCGGACTCCATATCTCCAGCCTCCCCCGGAATCCGGGAGAAGTCCTCCCGGAGGTGCGAGTTGAAGGTCCCTCTGACAGAGGGCTCCGCCAGACGTTCCCAACAGACCCTCACTACACGCTTGGGCCTGCCAGGTCTTTCCGGCATTAGTTTTCAGACGATCTTAAAACTTTTTTCTGGTGGTTGTGTGTGCATTGTGTCACCGTGGTAACTGATATAGATATACTGCACATGCGGAACACCTCCAGCATGATGTCTGCAAACTATAATCAACTAAAAAAGGTAAATTTTTCTGATGGAGGGCCCGCCTCATAGAATGAAACGTGGTCCCCGATGCCCAGTGATTAAAAGAGATAAGAACCATAATGAATAAGCAATATTCAAAAGTACATCAAGAGCATTTAGCAGTTCCAATACACAAGTACAAATAGAACATGTTGCAAGATAAAGAGGCAGCCTAAGCAGGAAGTCAGTGTGCACAGTTCAAAAGTCTGACAGCCTCAGGAAAACAGCTGGACTTCAGCCGAGATGTTCTGGCTTTGATGCTCCTTGGTCTCCTCCCAGAGGGCAGAGGGACAAACAGGTGGTGGGAGGAGTGCGAGGGCTCCCCCATGATCCTGGAGGCCCGTCTCCTGCTGCGCTCCTCGTAAATGTCACTGATGGGAGTAAAGTCACATCCAGTGATCTTCTCCTCCACTCTGAGCACACGCTGTAGACGCTTCCTGTCCTGGGCTGAGCAGTGGCTGTTCCACACCGTGACGGGTGGGGCCAGCACACTCTCCAGCCCACATCTATAAAACGAGATGAGGGCTTGGGGGTTTAATGCCATACTGGGGAACATTCCAGACAAAGCAAGAGCATCACCATGGAGACAAGCACCAGAAAAGGTACATAGTGCACCTTATATTCTGAAGAGGGGATGTCAAAAATAGTCAATACCCGGGCAGGTACACACTGATACTAAAAGTACTTTTGAAATTAGATACAAGTATTCAACCAGGAAAAAAATCAGATGGGCTAAATTTGATCTGTATCAGTGCTAGAGCAGAAGTACATGTAAATATATAAAACCTGCTTTATTTGAGTGAGTTTCACATTTTAGTTTTGGGAAAGCTAAATATGAAGTGCTTTCTTAATCTGTCATTTTATGTCACTTGACTTGATCATTCATAAAGTTCTTTTTTCATGAAGTTGGTCACAGATTAGAGGAATCTGCCAGAGCAGGTCATCTGAGTGAAAGTGAGTGAAGGATTTGGCTGTTGTTGGATCATGGGTCATGGGTCATAATTGTGAATAATGGTAAAAATCCTCTCACAGTAATCACAACTGTTAACCTCAAAAGAACACTTGAAACGAGCCTGAACTCGCCTAATGAAGAGCTGTGATTTTACACAATATAGTATGCCATCATTATTTTGGTAAATCTATGATAAAAGTGTCAAAAAATGAATTGTGTTTATGGTGTGTGTCCATTGTCTCTGCATTCTGGATGAAATTGTGTGTATTGGTGACATAGACCGAGAGTTTCCCCTTAGAACTCTATTTTTTTATTTTTTTGTACTTTTCTACTTTTACTCTACTTTTATTTTCAATCTGATACTTGACAGATTTATATCTACCACAGACAAGTACTATTCACCAAACCAAGTAAGAATGAGGAAAAACATGAAAAGCTTTTACCGTATTTTCTGTCACGCTCTTAAGCCTCCAACCCCATCAAAAAACAACTGCGCGCCACAATCCAGAGCCCCTATACACGAATCCACTCAGGTGTCCCAGCACAACTTCAGTAAACTACCAAACCGCACCACCCGCACCACCCACAGCACACACAAACACACACAGAGCAGACAGCGACCGCACAGCAAAAAACACCCACAGACACACTCATCACTCCACGACGAGGAACGGAACGAAGGAACGAACCGAAAAAGCGAGTGCAATATGTCACTTCTACAGTAGACACGACTGAACAACTGAGTCACTGTGAACACGCCGACAATCCGTTGGTCCCAGACAGCACCCTCCCTACACGCCACAACTGAACAAAGCCCAGAGTCACCGTGAACACCACAAACAAACAAAACCACTCACCCATCACACTGTTGGGTTTCCTTTAATGCACCTTATAGTCCGGTGCCGTTTAGTTGTGAAAAAAGTTAGAAAATAGACCATTTAATGACAGTGCTTCTTATAATCCAGAGTGATCTATGGTGTGGAAAATACTTTAAACTGGAATTTAACACTACATTCACTTTTCACTACTAAACTGTGGGTATGTGTTTTTATAGAATTATCTACTGTTCCTATCGACTGTCATTTTTTTTCATCTTTAGTACGTACATTTGTACATTGTGTGTGTGTGTCTGTGTGTGTGTGTGTGTGTGTGTGTGTGTGCAGGTATGTCCCTGATGATGCAGCTGGCAGTTCTTCTCAAGGCCCTGGTCAAAGACTTCAGTGTGGCAGCTCTGGTGAGTAACACACTTCTGTCACATGGCTCCAACTCAGACTTTTTGTCAGCTCTTGTGTAAAAGTTTGCTTTTAATTATGTTATTTTTGTTTCCTTCCCATTTCTCCTCTGAAGTTGTATTTAGAGTGATCCATGCATGTTGGAGTCGTCTTAATCAGTGATACACATTGGATTCGGTAGTGTGATCTGCTGTGCATAGGCCCTCCTGCAGCATGCACGTGCTGTCAATCATTTATGAACCTAATGATCCAGAGATTATAACTATAACGTACACACAAGCACAGTATTTCTTCTTTAAATCAAAATGATCTTTACGGTGAAGAAAATATAAAATTGTGATTTACATATGATTTTTATTACTAAATACCAGAAAAGAGAATACTTAATTTGTCTCCTTTTAGTCACCAGTTCCACAGTCAAAAGTGCCAAGCTGGAGGATGAACATGTGTGTGTTTGGATGCTACAGTGGAGGCACAAACAAACTCCTGTTAAAACGCCTCAACAGCTCCAGGACTCTACAGACTGAATGAGAAGAGAAGTCCAAAAGTAGTAGTAGTCAAGTCGTCACAGATAATCCAGTCCAGTCTGAAGTCTCACACAGATCAGCAGTCCAGTGCTCTAAAGGCAGGAAGGTTTCCAGAAAGTCACATCCTGGGAGACTTGGGCTGGTCACATGACACTCAGTCCTGCATGTAGTCCAGGACGGTCCCACAGAGCATGTGTCAAAGTACCTGTGCTATTCTGGAATGTTTCTGTTTCCAATAATATTCAGGGTTCCCAAGGTCATGGAAATCCTAGAAACGTCATGGAAATTGAAAATGTCATTTTCCAGGCCTGGAAAAGTCATGGAATTTTAGTATGCATCTCCCGCGTTTTGTTAAGTTCTCATGAGGCTGTGCTGATTATTTCTAAATGTTTGTGCCTTTTGTTTAAAAGAGACGACAATAAATGCACTGACATGATTTTGAATGTTGAAAAACTATAATCCCAGACCATAAAGTGAGTGGAAAGAGTTAACATTTCAGATTTACCCCTAAAAGTCTGATCTATTCTACACATGTAGGTGCCGTAAAGTCATGGAAAATTCACTTTAGGTCATGAAAAAGTCATGTGGGAACGCTGAGACTGTATCCAGTTTCAGTTCCGATACTGATACTGATACTACTATATGTCTTTCAATAACTACTAATAACTGAAACATTAACCAAAGCTATATTTACCAATACCAGTGTTGGGACTGAAAATTGCATTTTTTTTGTCTCAAAATACCATTAACTTAACTACAGAAATGATCCAGTTGTGTTATGTAACTGTTATGTTTCCTGTAACTTCCGAACAGATTTGTAATAATTTAAGTTCAAACATCAGGATGAGCCGATACTCGATACTGTACATTTTCCTGTATCAACAGATATTCAGTACCAGTATCAGTATCGGTGCAGTCCTAGTGTAGACCTTTTTGCAGTACCAGTACTTGACAGTTTGTACAGTTGTGAGTAGTTCTAGTTCACAGTTGTGATGTTGTCCGTGCTTTGTACAGGTGACCAACCATGTGACCCGCAGTGTGGGCGGGGCCGTGCGTCCTGCTCTGGGGGTGTCCTGGAGCCATGTTCCCCGCACACGGCTTCTGCTGGAGGGGCCGAGCCAGAGCGCGCACAGTCTCAGCTCCTGGAGGTCTGCCACGCTCATCAAGTCCTCCAGACAGGTACTCTGTGTGTGTTTCTCATACACTTGGACTTTCCCAAAAATCGGATCTTGAAAGTTTGACAGCTCAGGGTTCATCTGCTCTGTGGTGACTAATGACCACAAGACCTCTCATTGTATTTTAAAATCTCTTTCTGTAACTTTCTAAACCATTGAGTTATTAAAGCATTTGGCCGATCCTTCATCAAAGAGTTTACATTAATAAAATTAATGGAAAATGTACGTCCAGAACCTGCGCGGACTTTGAAGTGAGTGGGACTGTGGAGCTTCATGTGCACTGTCCTCAGAGGAAACGTCATATTCTATTCTTTTAGTGGACACGTGCTAGTATATAATATAATAATTATGTCATGTGTGAATGGACTTTTCAGAGCTTCTAACCATGTTATAGTAGTTTCTTCTCACTGACCCTCTGAAGTTGTGTTTAGAGTGATTCATGCATGTGTGGGTCATCTTTATTCTCCTGGATTCAAGATGAGAAATTCAATTTACCCCTACTCACCATATACGCCCCCTGCTCTCTGTGGATTTTGTTCTCTAATTTTACTTTACTTAGGATCTGGCAATGTTGCATATACATTTTGGAACAAATGAAAAAAAGAAATAAAAACTCCAGCTCTTTGCTACTGTGAACTGCAGTTAGGTGTAGGTGGGTCACACTTTACAGTGAAGCGCCAAAATAACTATTATTGTTTTACATCAAAATCTAAACCGGAACATAATGACCCACGGGTGTCATAGATTACAACTATGTAACAGGAAAAAGTATGAGTATTTCATATTGCAAGAGCTAAATAAAACTTCTTCTGAGAGTTCACCCTTCGCTGTGATTGGTTAAATTCACCTGTCACTCACACAAGAGCCTAACAGAGGCTGACCCATGGGAGGAGAGGCTGTTTGTGTCTGTGCAGTTCAAATATTTCACATTAATTACAACAAGTCTGTCATTCTGTGATAACAACTAAATAGTAGTGAATCAAAGATGTGAAAGAAATACCTGTAAATGAATGACCTCATGTCACATTTGACTTTACAGGCTTCTAAGAAACATGTCAAACAGCAGGAGCATTCTTCTGCACTTCACATCTCTGACAAACAAAGCTCTGTGACCATCCTGACTCCTCTGTCCTGGTCTGTGCTTTCAGCCTTGTCACATGAGAGTGGAGTTTGACCTGAGCTGGTGGAGTCGCTCTCAAGAAGCCCCTTCAGCCAAAAGAAAACACCCTGAGACCACCGGGTAACTGCCCCGGGTCTGCCACCTTCACTATATGGACTTTTACAGCATCATCACTTATTCTGTTTTGTTATAACGTGTGGTACATACTGTGTTAGTCTAAATCTGAACATGTAAGTAGAGCTGCATCTTTTAGTACGACTGCAATTATATCACATTTGAGAAAAGACTCAAACTGAATTGATTCGTTCATGCAGCCATGAATTTCAGAACATGTCTGTAGAGGTCTGAGCTACATGAACAGTAAGAGCTTTCTATGAAAAGACAGGAGTTTGTTGTTTACTATTTGTAGCCACAGCTGTCCTGGGGCAGACTGACAGAAGTGTGGCTGCCAATCTGCGCCATCAGCCCCTCCGTCCACCATCATCTCACACACACACACACGCATGCACACACCACTTTCTTCCTTGTATATTGTGCAGCCTTACCTGCAACGAAACAAAACATTATTTTTTTAAGGGGAAAAAAAAAATTTCTCCTCAGTTGTAAATGTGTTTTAACATTTTAATAATTCATGACATGATTTTTTTTATTTTTTTTTCAATTTGTTAAAAAGCTAAACAAAAACAT
Source organism: Boleophthalmus pectinirostris (assembly GCF_026225935.1). NCBI lineage: Eukaryota > Metazoa > Chordata > Actinopteri > Gobiiformes > Gobiidae > Boleophthalmus > Boleophthalmus pectinirostris. The sequence continues at coordinate 1,444,818 of NW_026571018.1, read as the reverse complement.
TCTACTTTCAATACCATTCATAATCTGGAAAAACTTTAACTCAAACCATGTCACTCTTCTGACACAACTGTAAAAAACTGAAACATACATTTTGGTTGGGAATCCGTCACCTGCTTGTTTCTATGGAGATGTCATTGCTCTGCCTTAAAGTGTTCCACTGTATGGCATTAAACAGTTCTACCATACAATGTTTGAATTTACAGTTAGTTTTAAAGCTCAAAAATACATAGAAAAACAGACATTGTGACTGTGACCTGGGTTGCCTCTCCACAGATCTGACCTGTAACTTGGTTTGGTCTCCATGAAGATAGAAAGGCTTAATGCCATACTGTGAAACATTCCAGACAAAGCAATAACATCTCGATGGAGAAAAGCATTTGACGGATGCTCCACCAGAAAAGTTACACAATGCAGCTTTAAGGAAAGTAGGCTGAGTGTTCACAAACGCCCCGTGTTCAATAAATAGATGAATGTTAACCTGTCTATAGCCGTGTTATTGAGCCTGACCCAAGTCACTATCCATGTGTGATTAAGGCAAATGTAGGTGTAGTTATGGGACAGGACAAGATCTGGTGAAACAAGATCCCTCAGATAAAACTGCATATGAGAAAAATGGATGATTTTTCCCACTTCACATTTAGATTGGTGTGGGTGAATTTAACAAAGCTCCACCTCGTCAGATGCTGTTGTTCCAGCAAAACTGTTTAAAAACAGAACTCAAACACTGTGATGCCAAACTTGTGACCTGAATTATCATCAGCTGTGTCACAATCTTGCCTTGTCTCGTTCTCGTGGCCTAATCTCACATTGTGTGTCGTCGAGTAGTTATATTTCAAAACAATCCTAATGAGAAGAAGCTTTGTGACTGGCTGAGGACAGAGCCAGAGGTACATGAGTGTAGAGCTCAACAGTCAAAGCTGTTAATTGTCACTGTTCAGTCACCACTCGGAGGCTAAGCAGCTGTGTAACTAATGACGCCATTATTTTTAGTACAAAAACATTTGCCCGTATTATGTCAAGTTCTGTTTTTTTCTTCACACGTTTAACACAAAAACCCTGCAGATTTCAGCCGAGTTCTTCTCTCAAATGGAAAACACTCCACACACCTTTACTAGAATCATTTGGATAAATTCAGCCCTGGAATTGCCAGTCTCCATCGAACTAAAGCTAAAAGGAACTGTTAACTTGGAAACTACCACTTCATGACATCACAAGGTGGAAAAGAGCATTTGGAGCTTTGGAGATGTAGACAGACTATAAAGTGTTACTCAAATGTGTGAATGAAACAAACACAACTCCTGGCATGTTTTTGACATTCTGACATTGCTTAATGCACAAGAGTTAATTTTATGTAATGTAGGACATTTAAAAAATAAAATGTATGTAAATTAAATGTGCTCATTAGTTACCGTTTTCCACTGTTGAGCTCTGTGTCTTTATTTTGTGTGTGAGAATGAGAGACTGAGACACAAATGGGTCATTATTATGTATTGTTCCAGAGGTGTGTGAGGTCATGTGATGAGGCCAGGCCAGTCCAGAGCAGTGTTTGTTGTGAGGTAGGTGCTGTGGGTCTCAGCAGGCGGGCACCAGGCGCCTCTTACGGATGCACTCCCAGAGCCAGTGCGGTGACACCTTCTGCACCGGGCAGTCCTCGTCCACCTCTCCCATGCTGTGGGTGGCCGAGGACGAGTCGTAGTCGGGGACCAGGTCCCCATCATAGGCCACAAAGTACCTCCTGAGAGTGTGGAAGTCCTGAATCGAGGAGGGCAGGTAGAGCTTCACCCCACTGAAGATGTCTAGGAGAGTCTGAGAGAAGAACAGCACTTAAAAGCCACAACAAGGGCCCACGTTACCGTACACTATTTTATCATTTATGTTCTAACGTTTCCACATCACACACACACCTGGAGTTGTGTTTTGTTTCTTTCACACATGTTTAACACACAAACCCTGAACATTTAGGCTGAGTTCTCAAACAGGAAACACTTTTCCTTTTTGTGATGTTATGTGGGAATACAAGAAGTGCTCCACTGGGTTTTACAGTTTGCCTTTTGTAAACAGAGTTGTTAAACTACCACTACATGACATCACAAGGTGGAACAGAGCATTCTGAGTTTTGGAGATGCAGACAGACAAATAATGCAGGATTACTCAAACATGTGCGAATGAAACAAAACACAGGTCTGTTTTTGAAGAGGTAACAATATTCTAACATCCATCCAATCCATTTAGTGTAATCTAGGAGCTTTAAAGTGCATATGGCAGGTTCCACTGCTCATCACTTACTACACATCTTGCCTCTGTTGGTTTCAGATTCATCATTTTATTGCTGGTTGGACACGGGCAGAAGATGTGACATTTGTATCTGTTACCTAGCAACCGTATTGTTAACAACCTTGGGCCAAAACTTGAACTGCACAATAGCTATAATTAAACTAATAAACTAATAATAATTTTGTTAAATCAATGTTTAATCTGTTTTCCTAGAGGTCTTCACTTTTAGAACTCACTTCTCTCTCTTTAGTTTTGTATTTGTCTTTTTCTCCACAAACTTTTAAATTAATTATTAAAATTAATATATATTTTTATTAATATTTCTATTAACCACAGACACTACCTCCATCAGTGAGCGCTGTGCTCCAGCAGGTGAGGTAAGTTTAAAAAACAGGCTCATCAGATCAGGAGGCTCAAAGTCTTCAAAAAAATTTCAGTGAGCAAATAGTGGCAGAGCTGATCAGCCATCAGTTTCTCTCAACTCTAAACTCTCAGTGTCGGCATCAGCCATGAAAAAAAAAACACATCAGTGGATCTTTTTCGATCCTAAGTTAAACTTTTTTTATGTACCCAGGTGATGAGGAGTCGATGTGGTCACCCTCCACAGATCTGACAGATGGACATGTTTAAGCAGGTGGCAGACCCTGACCAGAAAAGTTGCATAGCACCAGTAACAATGACACAGAGTCATACAGAAGGTGAATGTTTTCTCCAGGGAGCCAAAGAGTTTATGACCTCACACTTGTTCCAGCTGTCAATTATGTGTACAGTCATGTACACATGCCTGTACACATAAGTGTGTACCTGCAGGGTGCACATGCTGTACTCACTGTGCAGTGTGTGTGCGTGTGCGTGTGTCACCGACCTTGTCCTTGGAGGGCTCCAGCAGCTGAGCACTGCCTCTGTGATGGCTCTGTCCATTTGTGTGCACCTCACACTTCTTCACCTGCCCCACACAGAAACACATGAGATCTACATCTGACTGCAGTATTGTGATACTATAGTACTGTGATACTGTAGTACTGTGGTAGACTGTACCTTTTTAGCACTCCCAGCCTCTGAGCCTGGGGTACGAGGCTCCGACTTCACTGCCTTTGCTTTGGGAGTACTGGCACCTGCATAAGAACAGAGACAAGACTTCATTTTGGCTCTAATGATCATAAGACATTTTATTTCTGATATAAGAGTAAGTGGTAATATTAAGGTAAAAGTGAGGCTGCCAAACTGCACTGCAGCCCCTATGACCACCACAACACTCACAAACAAACTAAACCTTGTCTAACTGACTATCTACAGCCTCTTTTCTATAGACAGGATGAGTTTGGTCCCTTTGCTGTTTTTAACTGTTCATATACAACCAATCACTGAAGAAGAACCTGGAAACTGTCTTAAAGGGCTTCTTTCTGACCTTACTCACTTATGCCTGCACTGAGATGGAAGTGGTTTAGTGTAGAATGGTTTCCTCTGCCTCTGTGCTACTAGACTGGACCATGGATCTTTAATAAGAAATGGAAAAGACAGACACTCCCTCTGTCCACTAGAGAGATCGACTAGTGGCTGCTCCAGGTACTGCAGCTCCGGGAGCTCCGGCCCAGAAACAATCCTCCCAGAGTGCAATGCATTTTTTGTGAATTCAGACTGCCAGGTTCAGCTGACAGGGCATCCACAGCTTTCACAAAGGTTGGATTCTGTAGGATTCTTTTTAGAATGTTCATCAAGCTTCAAAGCACCTAAAAGTTAGCTTTCTAAGAGTGAGCCTAGCCCCACTCTGATCTAGCAGCTAATGCTCTGATTGGTCAGAACTGCACATTTCTGATGTCACGCATCAGGCAGAGCTAGGCCAGTACTCACGAAGTTATGCGGAAGAAAATACTTTTTTGGCTCTTCACATCAATGAGCAAAGGCACCATCTTGGGTTCATCTTCCAGAGTTCATTATACGTCCATGGACACTGGACATGGACAAATAACAGCGGCTGTACTCACTCTTCCTCTTTGGGGCAGCAGAGGGCGGGGCAGGGGGTGGGGCTGTGGGTGGAGGAGAGTCTCCTCCTGAAGAGCTCCTCTCCTCTTTGGCCCCTGAGGACCCCGCACTTACTTGGAAGTCACTGGTCTCTTTAGAGATGCGGAACAGCTCCTGTCAAAGACAAAGTACAGACACATCTACTACAGCCTCGTCAGGAAGAGTCACCTCACCACACTAAACACCTGTACACAGCACTGACACATGGAAGTCCTGTCCAAGTCTCTACACTGGCTACATGCTCAACACCAGCACGCTGCAGTCACAGAGCAGCCACAGAGCAGCCACAGAGCAGTCACAGAGCAGTCACAGAGCAGTCACAGAGCAGTCACAGAGCAGCCACAGAGCAGCCACGGAGCAGCCACAGAGCAGTCACAGAGCAGTCACAGAGCAGCCACGGAGCAGCCACGGAGCAGTCACAGCAGCCACGGAGCAGCCACGGAGCAGTCACGGAGCAGTCACGGAGCAGCCACGGAGCAGTCACGGAGCAGTCACGGAGCAGCCACGGAGCAGCCACGGAGCAGCCACGGAGCAGCCACGGAGCAGCCAAGCAAGCAGCCACAGAGCAGTCACAGAGCAGCCACAGAGCAGTCACAGAGCAGCCACAGAGCAGCCACAGAGCAGCCACAGAGCAGTCACAGAGCAGTCACAGAGCAGTCACAGAGATCAGACTCACCCGGAGCTGGTGCAGGTTGGTGGCGCTCTTCCAGTCCTTGTCGTCTCGGACACGGGTCATACGGGGGAAGCGGATGGAGATGCCATCAGCAGTGTGCATCTCAGACTTGGAGAACTCGGCTCCAGTGATCTCCCACACTGGAGCAGTCTAAACACACACACGATGTGACAACATGAGCTCTCCACACTGTCTGTGTGTGTGTGTGTCTGTGTGTGTGTGTGTGTGTGTGTGTGTGTCTGTGTGTGTGTCTGTGTGTGTGTGTCTGTGTGTGTGTGTGTGTGTGTGTCTGTGTGTGTGTGTCTGTGTGTCTGTGTGTGTCTGTGTGTGTGTGTGTGTGTCTGTGTGTGTGTGTCTGTGTGTGTGTGTCTGTGTGTGTGTGTCTGTGTGTGTGTCTGTGTGTGTGTGTCTGTGTGTGTGTGTGTCTGTGTGTGTGTGTGTGTGTCTGTGTGTGTGTCTGTGTGTGTGTCTGTGTGTGTGTGTCTGTGTGTGTGTGTGTGTGTCTGTGTGTGTGTGTGTGTGTGTGTCTGTGTGTGTGTGTGTGTCTGTGTGTGTGTGTGTCTGTGTGTGTCTGTGTGTGTGTCTGTGTGTGTGTGTGTGTCTGTGTGTGTGTGTGTGTGTGTGTGTGTCGTGTGTGTGTGTGTCTGTGTGTGTGTGTGTGTGTCTGTGTGTGTGTGTGTGTGTGTCTGTGTGTGTGTGTGTGTGTGTGTCTGTGTGTGTGTGTGTGTGTGTCGTGTGTGTGTGTGTGTGTGTGTGTGTGTCTGTGTGTGTGTGTGTGTCTGTGTGTGTGTGTGTGTCTGTGTGTGTGTGTGTGTCTGTGTGTGTGTGTGTGTGTCTGTGTGTGTGTGTGTGTGTGTGTGTCTGTGTGTGTGTGTGTGTGTGTGTGTCTGTGTGTGTGTGTGTGTGTGTGTGTGTCTGTGTGTGTGTGTGTGTCTGTGTGTGTGTGTGTGTGTGTGTGTGTGTGTGTCTGTGTGTGTGTGTGTGTGTGTGTGTGTGTGTTGTGTGTCTGTGTGTCTGTGTGTGTGTGTGTGTGTGTGTGTCGTGTGTGTGTGTGTGTGTGTGTGTGTCTGTGTGTGTGTGTGTGTGTGTGTGTGTGTGTGTCTGTGTGTCTGTGTGTCTGTGTGTGTGTCTGTGTGTGTGTCTGTGTGTGTGTGTGTGTCTGTGTGTGTCTGTGTGTGTGTGGAAGCAGCTCTACTCACCTTAGGCTCTCGGATGATGAAGTCAGGATAGTAATTCTTCACAATTTTCAACCAGCCGGGGATCTTACTGGGGTCCTGCACATACACACATACACACATACACACATACACACATACACACATACACACATACACACATACACACAAACACAGACAGACACACACAGACACACACAGACACAGACACACACAAACAACACCTGTCATGGACTGTGTGAACTTAACTGTCAGGCACATGAGATGGGAGAGCTTCTGATACAGACATGGGAGAGCAGGTTTCAGGATGGGGGTTTGAAAGAAGAGCATGTTTCAGGTTGGGGGGGAGGCATGTTCAGGTTTGGGGAGAGCATGTTTCAGGTTGGGAGAGCATGTTTCAGGTTGCATGTTTTCAGGTTGGGGGGGGCATGTTTCAGGTTGGGGGGGGAGAGCATGTTTCAGGTTGGGGGGGGGAGCATGTTTTCAGGTTGGGGGGGGCATGTTTCAGGTTGGGGGGGGAGAGCATGTTTCAGGTTGGGGGAGCATGTTTCAGGTTTGGGGGGGGGAGCGTGTTTCAGGTTGGGGGAGCATGTTTCAGGTTGGGGGGAGAGCGTGTTTCAGGTTGGGGGAGCATGTTTCAGGTTGGGGGGAGAGCGTGTTTCAGGTTGGGGGGGAGAGCGTGTTTCAGGTTGGGGGGAGAGCGTGTTTCAGGTTGGGGGGGCATGTTCAGGTTGGGGGAGAGAGCATGTTTCAGGTTTGGGGGAGCATGTTTCAGGTTGGGGGGAGATGTTTCAGGTTGGGGGGAGAGCGTGTTTCAGGTTGGGGGAGAGCGTGTTTCAGGTTGGGGGGGAGGTGGGAGGTGTTTCAGGGGGCATGTTTCAGGTTGGGGGGGCATGTTTTTGGGGGGAAGAGCGTGTTTCAGGTTGGGGGGAGCGTGTTTCAGGTTGGGGGGGGCATGTTTCAGGTTGGGGGGAGAGCGTGTTTCAGGTTGGGGGGACAGCGTGTTTCAGGTTGGGGGGGACAGCGTGTTTCAGGTTGGGGGGGCATGTTTCAGGTTGGGGGGAAGAGCGTGTTTTCAGGTTGGGGGGGCATGTTTCAGGTTGGGGGGGGCATGTTTCAGGTTGGGGGGGGAGAGCGTGTTTCAGGTTGGGGGGGACAGCGTGTTTCAGGTTGGGGGAGAGCATGTTTCAGGTTGGGGGGAGCATGTTTCAGGTTGGGGGGGAGAGCGTGTTTCAGGTTGGGGGGGAGAGCATGTTTCAGGTTTGGGGGGAGAGCGTGTTTCAGGTTGGGGGGGGCATGTTTCAGGTTGGGGGAGAGAGCATGTTTCAGGTTGGGGGGAGCATGTTTCAGGTTGGGGGGAGCATGTTTCAGGTTGGGGGAGAGCGTGTTTCAGGTTGGGGGGGAGAGCGTGTTTCAGGTTGGGGAGGTTTGGGGGGGCATGTTTCAGGTTGGGGGGGAGAGCGTGTTTCAGGTTGGGGGGACAGCGTGTTTCAGGTTGGGGGGAGAGCGTGTTTCAGGTTGTTGGGGGAGAGCATGTTTCAGGTTGGGGGGGCATGTTTCAGGTTGGGGGGGAGCATGTTTCAGGTTGGGGAGAGCGTGTTTCAGGTTGGGGGGAGAGCGTGTTTCAGGTTGGGTGGAGCATGTTTCAGGTTGGGGGGAGAGCGTGTTTCAGGTTGGGGGGCATGTTTCAGGTTGGGGGGAGAGCGTGTTTCAGGTTGGGTGGAGCATGTTTCAGGTTGGGGGAGAGCGTGTTTCAGGTTGGGTGGAGCATGTTTCAGGTTGGGGGGGAGAGCGTGTTTCAGGTTGGGGGGAGAGCGTTTCAGGTTGGGGGGGAGAGCGTGTTTCAGTTGGGGGGAGAGCGTGTTTCAGGTTGGGGGGAGAGCATGTTTCAGGTTGGGGGGAGCGTGTTTCAGGTTGGGGGGAGATGTTTCAGGTTGGGGGAGCGTGTTTCAGGTTGGGGGGGAGCGTGTTTCAGTTGGGGGGGACAGCGTGTTTCAGGTTGGGGGAGAGCATGTTTGTTTCAGGTTGGGTGAGGTTGGGGGAGAGCGTGTTTCAGGTTGGGGGGGAGAGCGTGTTTCAGGTTGGGGGGAAGAGCGTGTTTCAGGTTGGGGGGAGAGCGTGTTTCAGGTTGGGGGGAGCATGTTTCAGGTTGGGGGGAGCATGTTTCAGGTTGGGGGGGAGAGCGTGTTTCAGGTTGGGGGGGGCGTGTTTCAGGTTGGGGGGGAGAGCGTGTTTCAGGTTGGGGGGGAGAGCGTGTTTCAGGTTGGGGGGGAGCATGTTTCAGGTTGGGGGGGGAGATGTTTCAGGTTGGGGGGAGGCATGTTTCAGGTTGGGGGGAGAGCGTGTTTCAGGTTGGGGGAGCATGTTTCAGGTTGGGGGGGCATGTTTCAGGTTGGGGGGGAGAGCGTGTTTCAGGTTGGGGGGACAGCGTGTTCAGGTTGGGGGAGCATGTTTCAGGTTGGGGGAGAGCATGTTTCAGGTTGGGGGGGTGGTTGGGGGTTTAAGGGAGAGCAGACCTTGCTAATCTTGACCACGTCCAGCTCCTTCTGTAGTCGGGCCAACATGGCGTCGTCATAACCCCCAGAGCATTTGGTCACAGTGCACCACTTCCCAGAGTCTGGGTCCAAACAGCCCATCAGGAAACTGGACATGATGCCCCCTGGTGACGCACAACAGCATGACAATCAACCATGCTTTTCTTGTGTAAGGTTTTCATGAAGACATATAAGACATTCTATGTGTAAATTTGTTGACCTATTAGATAAAAAAATAGTTAAAACGGCCAACCCCAGTGACAGTTCTGAAGATGGCTTGCAGCTGAAACATGTCAATAAGGTAAATACACCTCCTACTGTTTTGTCTTTAAAAAGAATCCAAGAAGTTTATGTTAAATCCACATGAATAAAAAGTTTAGATTCTAACTTAATGAAATCAGGTTCATCTGTGAAGTTCCTTTTGGATATTTCTTTCAATAATGGGAATTATCCACTTTTTGGAGATTTCTATCATGTTATGGTGTTGTTTCCTCATCAAAAACATGCCTGAAGAGGTTTTATTTATCATTCATGCATGTTTGAGTAATCTCACGATCTCTCCTGGCGAGTATTCTGTAACTTCAAATAAGGTGTCTGAAATGAATTGTATGTATAGTGAGTGTGCTGGTGTTATGTACTTTTGTGTAATTGTTGTACTTTTCTCTGTCCTGTATGGTTGTATTTCACATCAATCTGCAGCACATCAACAGACTGAAGATGGAAATGAGCCATGCTGCTATAATCTTTACATATTTACATTTAAATGTTCATTAATATGTGCTGTCTCTTTACAAATAAATAATTAAGAATAAGAAAGAATTCAAACCCTCCTTGCAGTTAGCAGTACGAGCCTGTACAATGATCAGCCCATAAACCTACGTCACCCATTCTTCCACGTGACAATTCTCCATAAATATACAAAACATGAAACTGTACACAGCAATTTGACAAACCTGGTGTTTTCATTAGCAAGAAGCACAAAGATTGTTTTGTAAAATGTGTTGTTTTTGCAAATATAGCATTTTGAAAATAATAAAAGTGGTGATCTATATATGTTATGTGTTAGCAGTTAACACGCCATAGAAGTGTAATACCCCCTCTTTAAGAAACATATACAGGATACAGGAATTCTTTCAGTGCTCAAATTGCCTTCACTAATCAATTTGAAAGCTAGTAATCCAAATTTGCTTCACCCCTCAATGCCCATCAGTAGATAAAAAGTATCAATGCCAAGTCCCAAGTCATTTCAAACGTGGGACAAATGCAGAGTAAATGACATCACATTTGAGCAGCTGACAGAACGTGAAGAGCACAAATAGAAGCTAAAGACTGGACAAGAGGCACAGTACAGACCGTTAGATCCCTTTCCATAGAAGGCCCCCAGCACCACCAGGTCTGCAGTGTCGGCCATGGCGCCTTCGTTCAGGTAGTCCTTCTTCACCTTCAGCCAGTGACGCTTCCCAGGCTCATACGTGCCCTACACACACACAAACACACACACTCTTTCACTTTACCATTACAGACAGAGGACTGAGGATCTAAAGGGCAACATTTTGTGAAATATGTGACATGAAATCTTGAGTTCAGCTCCCTATTACCATACAGTTCATTTTTATACTGTTACTAATGAATATGAAAATGGTACATGTACTCAGTTTACAAAAAGGGGAAGTGTACACAACTGTTACAGAATTATACTTAGAAATAAATGTTTTTTTATAACATTGTGGAAATGTATAGCACTTTTCTGAAATAAAACTATCTACAAGCTCAGTGCATTGTGTCCTGTGCCTTTTCTCTCTCTGAATGTCATTTGTGCATTTGATTGTCAGCCCAAGATAAAAGCTGCCGTGTTCCAAATAGGAAGCGAGCGTGGACATGAATTGGTTCCACCAGAGTGCGGTTCCAGTAGTGTTCTATTGAATTGAGGTCTGTCTCAGTCTGTAAATGCTGCTTGTCAGGCTTCTCATTCTGACCTTAAAAGGTTCATCTGAACCCGCTCTACATGAACCTGGTGTTTTTATTTGACTATTTGTGTGAACAATAATAACTGATCAATGAGGTGCCTTCTTTCCCCTTTAGAGTTAACAACACGTTTAATTTATATCACCCAGACAAAGGGGAGGAGAAAGACATACAAACCTTGACATCTTTGAGCACCAGGCCCTCCAGTCCTTCTCTGATGACTCTTGTGATCATATCAGCCAAGTCTGCTGCCCTCTGCAGAGAACAAGAGACTTTACAAGTGCACACAACAATCCACCAACATCTGTCACAACAACAGCAGAAGATGCTCGCCCTTAAGTACCGTACCATCTCATATTAGATTCAATCCATGCAATGGAATGGTTCTTCTACATCATTAGTTGTTTTTTAGAGATACATGCACGCTTGAGTAATCCTGTATTGTTCCGCACAAGAAGAGATTAGAATATTTCCGTTTGCACCTACTAACTACCCACTGCTTACATTTATACAAAATAAATCTGGGTTGAGCACAGATGAAGACATCTATCAAAAATATAAACACTGCAATGACAAAATGTAAAATCATGATTTAGATTTACAATAGTTAATTATAAAATTCTATAAAAAACACACGTCTTCTTTAAAGCTCTATATACACTGAGTATTGCCTGTAAGTGTTAACCATGCACGTTGTAGATGCATTTGCCCATCAGACTGCAGCAGCGTGAGCACTCACTGTCACGTGCTTCATCTCAGAGAAGAGGATTCTGTTGGGCACCTCCACCATGTTGTCATGGAGAAACTTCCTGCGCTCACACAGAGGCCTGCGGGACAACACATGGGCACATATCACACTTAACATGCCACTATAGAACATGATGTGGGTTTTATTCATAGCTCATGCTAAAGAAGAATAAAAAGTGCTGGAAGGAGCAGAGCAGACAGTCCTCACCTCTCCATGAGGCTCACTCCATTGAAGTAGATACAGTCAAACACAAAGAGGCACACGTTAGCATCTTGGAAGGCAGCTTTCTGTCAACACAAACATCAACTCATGTTAGTGTACAGCACTATTTTAAATGTGCTGCAGAAACACTGCCATTCAATTTTGAGGGTTTCATTAGCCCATGCTCTGAAATAAAACTAAACAATTTCTATTTGTTGGTTAGCTCCTTTTTGTGCATTGTGCATCTTGCAGTTGTTCAGACACATTTCCCACTAGAGGATTTAAGTCTGGACTTAGACAAAGGACATACTACATATTGTAACTGGAATTCCAAAGGGCAGGGCTTTGCTCATTTGACCTTGTGGATTTCTAAGGTCCCAAAGGGCAGGGGTTTGCTGGTCTTACCTTGTGGACTCCTAAAGTCCCAAAGGGCAAGGGTTTGCTGGTCTTTGTGTCGATCAGCAGCACCTCTGCATCCAGGATCATACTGTGACCTCCGGGGAAAGCTTTGGGGATGTAGTCTTTGAAATGGGCCACCTGAGGAGAGGATGTTAGAGTCAGGGCTGGGTTTGAGGAGGAAGCGCCAAGTTATGTGTACAAAAAACAAACACAATTACACATAATAAAACAGAAAATATCTATTTGGTGAGCAATGTGACACTTGCACTGCATTGTGTAACTTTTCTGGTGGAGGGTCCATCGAATGCTTTTCTCCATGGAGATGTTTTTGCTTTGTCTGGAATGTTTCACAGTATGGCATTAAACCTTTCTATCTTCATGAAGACCAAACCAGACTGAGTTAGAGGTCAGATCTGTGGAGAGTGACCCAGAATGCCTTTGTCCCTAGGTATTTCTGAGCTACAAAACCACTGGTAATTGAATAAATGTAAGGCAGAGCTGTTTAATGTCATATTGTGTAACATTCCAGGGGGAGCAATGACATCTCCATAGAAACAAGCAGGTGAAGGACCCCCAACCAAAAAGTTACACAGTAAACCTTTAATGCAGTGTGCTATCAAACAATAGAGGTGATATTTCTGCATTTTTGAGTTTAATTTTACAGCCCATTCACTTTTTGCAGTTTTGGACTGATGGATTGCAACATTTTTATTATTGTTATCAGGACATGTCTGTCATATTTTAAGACAAATACTATGCATAGTTTAAATGTACTCGAATACCTTTGCTTTGGTATTTTATCATATGTTTCAGAAAATTATGGAACCATACATTACTTCTCAACTTCAGTGCTCCCTGAAACTGGGTGTCTAGTGCAGCTAGAAAAATATGAAATTAAGTAACGTGTGTACAATCCCTCAGTCGTCCAGGTAGAATCCATGGCAAATTAAGTAATGATGAACATGCTCCGACATGTTAATGTTAGCTTTATGCTTAAAGTAAGTCTGAGGGTTATTTTTGGATCTAAAACTGCACATGATTTCTACCTGTGAGGCAAGAAACCTGGGAATTTTCAAACTACTTATTTTCTGAGGTTCAGGAGAGGCAAAGTACTATTCACAGAGGATTACTGAAACCAATGTGAAAGAAGCAAAACACAACTCCAGGTATGTTTTGGATGAGAGAAGAGTGTTATCATGCTTAAAAGCTTTCAAAGTAAAAGGTGCAGAGTATGTGTTCTTTAAAGTGTATGTGCTGTGTGAGACCTTGTGAGGCAGGACGGGCTTGAGGCTGCGGCTGAAATAACTGAAGCTGTCTCCGCTCTTGTGCACTTGGACCCTCTCCCCATCGTACTTGATCTCTGAGTACATGCCGTTAGGACACTTCTTCATGGCGTACTCCACAGACTTACATGCCTCTGCCTATAATACACAAAGAATGTGATAGCAAAGAGCAAAGCATTCTGGGACAAGGTGACAGGAGTTAGGAGTTTCACAAAAGCAATGTGAATAAATAAGTGGTCTTTATCAGTACTAGTTTTCTGGCAAATGACCTCTTGAGATCCAACCCCTCACCAGTCATTTTAAGATGACAATATCTAAAAGAATAATAATGATGATGATACATGTTATTTATTTAGGTCACTTAACAACGCATAAACACAAAAGCTAGTCGTGTAATATCATGTAGATTGTAGTATAATGTAAATTAATTATATTTGCTATATTTACACATTTAATTTTGAAAAGCTGAAAATGGAGCACAGTGGCCAGTATTACTTTGCATTAATAATAATAATAATAATAATAATAATGCCACTTGTAATGTGATTTACAGCTTCTTAAAGCACTACTCTGTAGTCATTATTCATTCACTCCATACTCTGGTGTAAACTACAATTTTACCACAGTATCACAGTAGGCAAGGTGGGTAAAGTGTCTTGCCTAAGGACACAACAGACGAGAATCAATCCTCCAGCCTTTCAGTTTGACCCTGCTTTCATCAGTGAGCTACTGTTTCCCCTTGAGCCACTTTGGATCTTTCTTGTAAAAGCAGTAAACGCCAACAAACATAATACATACTTAGACAGTTGGGGCCTTCCAACATTTCTAATAGAATTCTCATGTGCCTCCTGCAGGGCTAAACACATTTGCTCTATGTACTGTAGCTGACTGTAGCTTGTGAGTAATCATGATGATGATGATGATGATGATGATGCATGTGTCCTCCTCACCAGCATGGGCTGCACTGGGGTCATAAGCGATGCCTCTATGGTCAGCAGCTTCCTGGGGCCCGAGCCATTGGATGCCTCCTGCTGGTTCCTTAGCACACGCTCGATCACGTCTCCCAGGTTCCTTGAAGCCTTGAATGCATCATACGCGTTTGGGTCCACAGCGTCCAGACTGCACACAGTCAACATATTAAGGACAAGAGTCTTGAAGATCAGGATTTGTGCTGGTATTGCAAAGTCAAATTGAATGGATGATTGAAGTTGAACTAAACACCTAAACTTTGTTCACATTTAAATAGAGCTGCTGAACTGGGCAGTACCTAAAGAACTAAAGAGGAGAGTGTTGCACGGTTGGAATTGATAGAATCAGGACGCTGCATCTGAAAACTCATGCAATCTGTACTTGTGTGGTGAGTACAGACATGTCTCTGCTCTGTGACTGACAAAAGGAGCTGTAAACAGTGAGCAGAGATTCAGAGTTGCAGCAGAGGCAGGGACAGCACTGGTGTTCAACCCAGAAGAATACCTCCTTTTCCTCCTCCCTCTGAGCAGGGAAACTCTTGTCTTTTGCTAAACTCATTATAAGCTCCTTAAACCAGCGTTTCCTCCTCTCTCACAGCCTCACACTGTGTCTCTCAATTTAGAAGTAATCTAAAACGCTCCTTTACAATGCGCAGTGTTCAGTGGGCATTTGCCTTAAGGGGTGAGGATGGGCAGGGTCTGGAGGACTAAAGGAGAGAGTAAGGGAAAAGTAAAAGAAGAGGGCAGGGTCTGGGGGTATCTCTCTCTCCTCACTCTGATCTGAGGACTGGGGTTTCCCCTCGTGTGATAATGGTTAGATTCTCGACCCGAGCGTAAAGCGGGGACACTTAAAAAAACTAAACTTTAGAGCCTATAGGCCAAACCAACACTGTTCAGGAGCCAGGATGATCTGTTAGGGACAATAAGACACTGAGACGAGGATGTGAGGAAGACCGAACGGACAACACAGTGACAGTGTTTAGCGGAGCTGTAAAACTACATGGGCCCACTGGTCAGTGTACGCCCTGGGTGTGTGCGCCACTATATGGAAGAGTTCCTCACGAAAAACACATGGAAAAAGTGAAATGTGTATGTGTGCATGTGCATGTACGTGCACTGTACAACCACTTGGGAAAACATAAATCCCCACATATGCACAGTTTAGTAGTGAAAAACGTGGTGCTTACTGTTTAGTTTAGTGGTTTGCAACAACTGATGATTTTGCAGTAACTGATATTAGATTTTAAGAGTTCACTTTGCACTAGTTGGAGTTTGTTAAAGTATACATTTATATTTGAGTGAATACACAGTTAAAAGACAGTGGATACAGACAGAAAGACACACAGTGGAGCAGCCCTTGGAGGACTTGGATGTATGTAATGTGTATGTTGAGACTTACACGTGTTTGGCTCCAGCGTTCATCTTCAGGTCATGTTTGATCAGACGAATAATACATTTCAGGTCATTGCTGGTGCATCTGTGGAAAAAAAGAGTTATACAGGAGAATTGTGGAGTTAGTTGAAAAGTTGAGACATGAAGTTAATGCAACGTTTGCCCATTTACTGAAGATTGTTGGGAGGGGTTAATGGGTTAAAGTGATTTCTGTAAAACAAAGGTGTACTGTGACATAAACAGTGACTTGAGCAATTAAGACACCAGTGAAAACCGTCTTACTTTTTGGCGATGTCCTCCAGCTCACTCTGCTGCTCGTCCTCCTTGGTGAGTTGGGCCAGTCGAGTCAGAGAGGCATCTACTTCCTGGAGTGTCAGCAGGCTTTTGGCAGCAGGAGGGAAGGACTTACTGTCCTCAAAGAACATCCTCACAGTCTCAGACACGTCCCCCTGAAGCAACAGGGACAGAGGACAAAGACTCAAGAGGACTCAACAGGACAAAACAACCATGTGTGGCAGGGAGCAGTCTATTAGGCAGCCTAGTCTTACCATAGAGTCACTATGGAGAAGTACAGTGACTGTAGGGTTGGGGGTTCAGTGGGGTTTGGCTCTTGGCAAGCTTTACCATACTCTTCCAAAGACACAATGTTCTACAGTAGTCTGACTGTAGAGTAACGTTATGAGATACCTGTTCCAGATCGCGCACCATCTCCTCCTGGTTACACCTGAAGATGCGGCTGAAGAGTTTGACGATCTGCTTGTCGTTAAGGTTGTACACGCTCTTCACCACTCCAGGCAGCAGCAGCTTCACCGTGAGGAACAGGTCCCCATGGAACTTATCTGCTCACACACACACACACGAGGAGTTTAAGGACCAGAGCCTCCATCTGTAGTATTCTACGTCACTGTAGAATGTGGTGAAAGCCTGCAGTCATATTTATCCCAATATAATGCAGAAGACACTGGAGGCATAGAACGTCAAGTGTCCCAAGAACGGCACAATTCATTTTCAATAATGGAATTTGAATAGCAAACAGCTCTTTGGCATTTTCTTACTAGTAGATGGGGGTTGTCAAAAGTAAGAAAAATCTGATACTATTCTATACTAAAACTACTACTGAAACTAGATACTCATTTGAGCAATCAATCAACACTAAAAAAGTCACAGTCACACAGCAGCAGAAATAAACCTTTGCTAGCTTTACATTTTTAGACATTTACTAGAAGATATAATATGAATAACAGATGAATAGATTTAATAGGCTAAATTGTGTAAGGCCTGTCCCATACCTCCTCCAGAGCCCTTCTTCAAGAACCTCTCGATGATCTGTGTTTTGGTGTTGTAGCTGGCGTTCTCGGACACCAGGGCACACAGTTTGCGGAACTCTCTGAGGAGGCAGTCCTTGTGGGTGGCGTCACACAGCTGGGCAGACAGAGCACTGCCCTGAGTCGAGGGGGCGGAGCTAGAGGACCCCAGGCTGACGGACGAGGGGCCCGCTTTAGCTGCTACACAAGGGGACAAAACCACACATTAAGTAACACTCGTCTCGATAATATGCTAAAGATGTCAGTATGTGTACAAAATAAATAAAAGACTTACTAAATACTAAAACAGGCATAATAAATATATAACAAAGATTAGCAGTGAATCTTCAGTAGTTACGTTTGTTGCTCAGACACTGGACCCCAGTCCCATCTTCACATGAAAAACAATGTGCTCCCAGTGCTCTGCAGACGCAGCAGTAGTAGCAGCAGCACAGCACCATGTACAGCACCATGTACAGCACCATGTACAGCACCATGTACAGCTCCATGTACAGCTCCATGTACAGCTCCATGTACAGCTCCATGTACAGCTCCATGTACAGCTCCATGTACAGCTCCATGTACAGCTCCATGTACAGCTCCATGTACAGCACCATGTACAGCACCATGTACAGTTTGGCTGTTTGCTGTGTTTCAAACACTGTTCTATCTCACCGGCTGAGCCTTGGACAGAAGGGGGAGGGTCCAGTTTAGGGATGGGCATGATTAGTCGACTAATCGATAATTGATCATTAAGAGTTTCATCGATTACGTTCATTTCTAATCAACAAACCGAATGTGGGTTTCTGTGCATAGATACAAAGCTGAGTCTGACAGAGCAAACACTGGAGTTGCGGCCTCAGTCTCACATTTCGGCTCTGGCACCTCCTTGGAGATCACTACAGCACTCAGTGAGTGTGTTTACATGCACATCAGTGTCCTGGTTTCATCATGGTGCATGTATACGCAGTATTCCGGTTACTGCAACATAAAAAGCTGCGCTAAACCTGCACACATATGATCTCTGAAAACATGAACCATCTCCAACGCAACACACACACACACAACAGACTCACCATCAGCATCAGCATCAACATCCCTCTGTCACAGAAAGAACACCTATATTCCACTGAGTTGTGTCCTATAGGCAGACAGGAGCTGAACCGCATCCGCACACAAGAGCTGTTTTTTTTTTTTTTTCTCTGCTTAGTTTATGCAAATTAGCCATGTGGTTTTAAGCTTCGTTTCTGTAAGACTTGCGCAAAGCAGCATTAAATACATTACAATGTCAAACAGACTGATGTGGCTCTATAGAGGTTATGGTTTAAGGTGAGTTTATTTATGCAGATGAGTAATAGTAATAATAATGATTATACTTATTATATAAAAATATTCATGAATAATTGAAAATCGATCGTTAATTCTAACTCTAATAAACAAATAAAAAGAGAGTCTCAGACTGAGTTTAGGCACTGGACAAGTGAGCATTGGTAAAAATGTGTTGGGTAGACATTGTTCACAAATTCCAAAAAAAAAAAAAAACATTGCTACATAAATGGTTCTATAAGGTTTGGCAGTGTCTTTCTCTGTTCTGTCTTTCTGTGGACATTTGAAGGCTAAATAAGGAGTGAGTGAGCCATACCAGTGAATCCAGAGAACTTGCGCGGGGCATTGGTGGTTGGGTCAGCAGCAGGGGGCGATGTGAGCTGACCACTGGTGTTCAGCTTGGCCTGGACCTTCTTCTTTGGACTGGCATTGATTTTTGTCATCAAGTCTGAAAAACAAAACACACATCACAGGATGTCCATTGGCCAAAAAGTGCAGAAATATTACTTTATACCCTTGATGTTGTTGAGCCCACAGGTCATTTTTAATAGATATAATCTAGACTATTTCCAAAACAACAACTGCAATATTATCCCTTTATTGTTCCATCTCCTTCCTGTATGCTAAGATGTATGCTAATCGTACCTTTAATGCCAGCGTTTACTCCCTCCTCTATAAATGCAGCCTTCACCTGCCACGTGTTTGTTGATGAGCTCTTTGTCTTCGTCCTGCAGCTCCTCCCAGCCCTCCAGGTCGGTGATGTCCTCGATCTTTTTGGTGGTGGCCCTGGCCCTCTCTAGCTTCTCGAAGATGCACTTGACGTGGTACCACTCCTTCATCTCGCCCGCCGACTCGCTGAACGGGTTGGGCACGATCTTGCCGATGCGCACCACCCCCTTGGCGATCTTGTCCTTACATTTCTTGCAGCCCGCCGTCCCGCGCTTGGCGTACTCCACGATGAACCTCTGCTCCGACATGGCCAGGCTGAAGAGGGCCTGGTGAGGGGGCAGGGAGGAGGGCCAGTGAGGGGACGGGGGAGAGAGGGGAGACAGGTGGGAGAGGCGGGTGGGATGTGGAGCTGATGGAAAAAGGGTGGAATACAGAGGTGAAGCTAACACATGGACAGTCTGGACACGGGTTTGTGAGGACAGCGGAGCTAAACGTGTTTTCAGGAGTGTGAATAGAGCATGGACAGTCTGTGAAGGACGTCTGCAGGTCAGCATCCAGGAGGGACAGCACAAAAATGGAATCCTACAAAAAGACCAAAGAAAGATATGAATTCAACATAAAAATGCATTATTTAATTAGCTCTTAAAAGTTGTAGTGTTGTAGTTGTTAGTTCTTTAGTCAATCAGTCGGGGGAGGGAGTCGGTCCCCCCTGTAACCTTAAAATTGGAGTACAGAACTTTCTGGAGGTTAGGTCTCGCTGCAAAGTTCATATGAAACACACCTAATTTAATCATCAAAACAGTGAAAATATCAAATGTGTCGCATAAACAAGTTTCCTTCCTCTTGTTAGGATAAATAACTAGGTTTAGGTAGTGTATAACTACTGCTATGATGTTATTGATGTACTGCTATATTTTATTATTGTACTATTATAATTCACTATACAATGAGGCAGAAAACAGGGACTAGATTACAGCTGAGGGACACAGACACAGGTTCAGTTCTTGTACAAGATATTCTATTTCTATCTATATGTCTAATCAATTAACTAAATAGGGCAAGGACTTATTGATAGGGCTATACTGACTCACGACTCATCACCCTGATCACACCAGCAGGACGCTCCTGTAAGAGGAGTGAGATGAATCCAGGGGATCCTTGTCACAATCGGATCAAATTGTGCAACGTGCCAAGAGGCCTGGCTGCACCAACGAAGAGGCACTAAGTCTAAACCACGGTCGCCTCCCACTATAGTTTGTGTATAAAAATCATTATACAGGCATATATATTCAGTCTCTGCATGGAAATGTCAGCACAGACTCCTTGTACAAGAAGGACTTTGGAATAAGTAAATTATCTGGACTACTGTAGCACTCTAACAAAAGAATACACCAAAATAATACCCTTTTTGAGTGTCCCTGCCAACACTAAAGAGAGGCATAAATTGTAATTTGTTTAAGAAAATATAGAAAAGCTGCTTAAAAATGCCCAAAACACAAAGAAAATGTGACTATAGTGACACGTGTAAGTCATGAATGGACCGAGTGCAGAACAATTTTCATAAATTACACTCGATTCACAGTTTTATTATTATCAACTACCACAAACCGAGGGTGTCCCAGTTTTTAATTTTTTTAAATTCTGAAAATCTGCTCACCCTGCATAAAGATTGCACAGTCTCCCTCAGCCTTCTAAAAGCTAACAGGCTAACGGCTAACTGCCTAGATCTGTAGCACAAACATGACAACCTCTACTCACTTTTCCTGCAAAATCCTCCGCGGTCAACAGTCCTGTGCAAATGCAGATGATAAAGCGCACTAAACTATATTTCTTTTCAATACGTGTGCTGTTTAATGTGACTTTTCTGTGCCCAAACTCCGCTGCAGTTAAAGCCAAAGCTACAGCGTGTCCATTGTGTCTGTAAACAATGTCTGCCTCTTCCCATGCTGCAGGGACACGACTCACACACCACCGCCGCCCACTGGTGAGGCTGGCTCATTACACCCGAGCCAGGAACCAGGACTGAACCAGGACTGAACCAGATCTAAACCAGGACTAAACCAGGACTGAAACAGGACTGAACCAGATCTAAACCAGGACTAAATCAGGGCTGAACCAGATTCTAAACCAAGACTAAACCAGGGCTAAACTAGGACTGCACCAGATTCTAAACCAGGACTGAACCAGAACTGAACCAGATCTATACCTGGACTGAACCAGGACTAAATCAGGGCTGAACCAGATTCTAAACCAGGACTGAACCAGGGCTAAATCAGGACTGAACCAGGACTGATCCAGATCTAAACCAGGACTGAACCAGGACTGATCCAGATCTAAACCAGGAATAACCAGGGCTAAACCAGGACTGAACCAGATCTAAACCAGGACTGTACCAGATCTAAACCAGGACTGTACCAGGACTAAATCAGGACTACAGAGACCAGATTTTCAAAATGAAAAACTGGGACATCCCTGGTTTGTGGTGGTTGGCAATAATAAAACTGTGAAATGAGTGTGAAGTTAAGGAAAACTGTTCTGCACACGGCACTAATGTGAGTCATTATAGTCACATTTTCTATGTGTTTTGGTCATATTTAAGAAGAAGCTTTTCTGTACTTTACCTAAACAAATATATCTCTCTTTACTGTTGGCAGGGATCAGATTGGTCCAAAATAGAGACACCTGGGACATTTCTTGTATAAAACTGGAACAAATCAGTGGTTTTGTATAAATCTGCTGAGACAGGGGAAGCAGGGCTCAAAACTGGGACTGTCCCGAGTAAATAGGGACGTCTGGTCATCCTAATTAGGACTGAACCAAACCTAAGCCTGAGCTGAACCAGGACTTAACCAGGACTTAACCAGTAGCCTACTGAAACCAGTCCAGAACCAGACCTGAACAAGTCCTAAAATAGACCAACCAGGACTGAACTTGCCTCACCAGTTCTTCTCAGGACAGTGAGATACTGGACTATATTCATACCATACTGCATATAGATGTACAACAGCTTACCCTTATGTAACAGATAATGCTCCCTACAACTTTTATATTTATATTTTTCCTCTTTGTTATTATATTATATTGTGATGAGTGAGCTCCAGTGTTCAAATCATTTCCCTTGTGGATCAAGAAAGTTTGTCTAAGTCTAAGTCTTCTTTTGTCAAAGCGTGTGGTTCTGGCTGGACAGGACTTTAGAACAAATTTAGAAAAAGGGTGAACACGGTGCCAGGGGTGGGGGGTGGGGGTCATTCAACCAGGTGAGGGAAGGGGAGGATCTGGGCCCATGGAACAGGATGGATGAGGGCATAGGAGGGTCAGGGTCCAGTCATCAGTGGGGCAGTGGGAGGGGCATCTGAAACAGGTGCACTTCCCAGAGGGGAGTGGGACAAGGAACAACTTGTGAATAGCGGATGAAGTGAAAAGTCGATGTTGACAGGTAAAGTGAGAGGAGCTTAGCTCAAACATTTTTTTATTTGTGCTCTTGATTGTCCTGGGCATGAGTTCATTGTGAAATATCCGGTGGGGGCCTCTTTGACATGGGCAGGAGCTGGTTCCATAACACAGGAGAAATAAATGTGAAGCATCATGTGATGGACACAGGTGTCTCGGTGCCAGGTGGAACTGGGGTTACTTTAGGCTTTGTGAACAGACAATAGGCCTGTTTCAAAGGAAGCCCACTCCAAAGTGCGTGGCCGCAGCCCGAGCAGCTGAGCCGTGCGTTTGTAAACATGAAAGCAGAGGCTGTCTCGTCATGTACGTCAACTGCGCACTGCGCTGTGTGCGCACGGGCCGTACGTGTCATTTGTGGAGCATGTGTTGCGTGAATCGCGAGAGGCGCACGGGCGCACGGACTACGCAGTGCGTCAGGAGGAAGCAGAGCCAAACTGACAGAGCCCTCGGTACATGGAGCAGTGGACAGGCTAACACGGAGCAGCAGTCCGCAGCATGGGACGGGCTGTCCCCGGAGCCTCTTATCTTCAGCACTCACATCCGACCAGCGCCTTGTGCTCCAGTGCGGGCCGCTCACAGACACTCAGCTCCCGCTAGCAGCGCAGCGCAGGCTCGCTCCTGTCCTCCAGCAGCAGCGGGGCTAGCCGCCGCGCTGTCCCTGTGGGCCGCCGCTTCACACAACTGACCCTAGCGCCAGTGGACGGGGCACGATGGTGAGGACAGCTCTCACATTAGATAGTATCTGTGATTCTTGTATCATAGAAGTGTGACATTAAGCTCCCGTTCTTCACTGGTGTTTGTGGAGCGGCCAATGCTAATGCACAGGTACAGCTGCACAGCGGGGTGCCAAACTCAGTCTGGACTATTTGAAGAAATAGCGGCAGCATTTTATAACATGTTCTTGTAAGACTGTAGGTCACAGATATTAAGGTGTGTTTCTATGATCCCCGCATTCCCACATTTTGTTTTAACCAAAAGTCAAGTTCCTCTTAAATAACACGAGAAGCTTTAACTTGTAAAATGCGTGTGCGTAAAAGCGCGCAGCAGGTCTGGTAGGTCTGGGGAGGGCACTGGTCCTGCGCTTTGTGGAACTGTGTAAACACTACAGTGTGACATGACCCAGAGTCTGAGGCACTGTCAATGATTCAAGCTGTTCCACTCAGTGTCCGGATAACGCCATGTTGTCCACGCGCAGCTCATGTGGCCGTGCAGGTTATGAAACATCACATCTGCATGTATGCAAAACAAGTGCCCACGAGCCAACATGGAGCACAGCCGTGAGTCCTCAGATCAAACTCTTCACAACTGTGTGCAGTAGTAGTAGTAACAGCCATGTCCATTATTCACTTATTATTTGCATGTGGTTTGGAGCAGAGGTCAAAGTTTGGAGGAGGAAGTTGTGTTCATTTTACAGGTGAATGTCTGGTGGCAGTTGAAAGGGGAAAGCATCATTTGTTAATTATTAACAAAGAATAAAAGGCCCATTGTATAACTTCCAAATCACAATTCGTCATATCAAATAGTTGAATAATGATTCAGGCTTACTGCTTAAAGAAGGGCTATTATACAAAATAGGCCAGTGTTTCCTCTCATCGGAAACATGCCTGACGAGGTTTTATAAACATTCGTGCATGTCTGAGTCATTTAGCGCTCTCTCTTGGGCCCTATTTGAAGAATCCTTCCGGCTAACTTTAAGCTGTGTACTAGTCTGTATAGTTTCAATACTAGTTTTACTATAGATTTGTATCTGATTTTCGATACTTTTGACAGCCCTAGTGTCCATGTTGTGTAGGTGTACCTGTGGAACCCTGTGGAGAACCTGCGCTCTTACATCAGCAGCCGACCTCCTCTGGTGCTGTTCATGGTCACTGTGAGTGCTCTGGCCATCGCCTTCCTCACCATCGGATACTTCTTCAAGATCAAAGAGATCAAGTCTCCAGAGCTCACCGAGGTCAGACCCACTCCACCGTGCAAGCACATTTACATCTGACCTGCTCAGCCAATCCATGTTTGTAGAGGTGTAAACTAGAGGCATAGCAGCTTTTACACAGAATACACACTTGGCTCTGACCAATTAGTATCCTCAAAGCTATAAAATAACTTTCTATTTACAAATTCCCTTTTCTACTTTTTTGACTGTGTTTGAGGAAAGACCATTTTATTTCTTGCTGTACCTGTAGTTTAGATCTTTACAAACATGTTCTGAAATACATGTGATTCTTTTATCAGTTGGACTGTTCATATCTGAGTCTTCTCTCACATGTTCATGTTCCTGGAGTTGTTTCAAGAGCAGGACTCTGTTTCAGAGTGTACACTGTAAACACATAATACACACATAATCTACTCTCAATTGTAATACTTGTCAGAAGAGTTTATTTTTATTTTTTTATTTTATTTTATTTTTTTTACCTAAATACTGCAGCCCTGTGTTGGGCCCAGATATCCTTTGCTCATTCTTGCTCATGAGTTTGTGTGCAGTCTGCAACTCTTTGATTCAAAACAAACACTAGAGACTTGGCTTTTGTTCCCACTCGTCCTCTGTTCATTTCATGTAGTTTTGATCAGACATAACAAACTGAACCCTGACTCATTTAAAGACACTGGAGCTGAAAAACAGAACAAGTTCATTTTGTTTTGTTGTGCAAACTGTTGTGAAAGAGTTAATTTGAAACAGTTTGCGGTGCTCCAAAGTTATTCCTCACTTACCTAAATATTCACCATGTATTTAGTCCTTTTCACAACACAGTAAAGCTAACAACACACTTCTGGTAATATGGACAATAAAAAGTTTAAGAATTAGATGCAGACAGTGCACAGCTGACTTATTTTGACCTCAAGAGCTGATTATACAATATTTCTGTACAAGGCAACTTTGCTCAAGTACATGGACAAAACCTTTGCTTGGCTGTGTACACTTGTGTGTTTATTGCAACACGTGTTTGCTTTGTGTAGGACTGGAACACGTTTCTCCTGCGCTTCAATGAGGTGGACCTGTGTGTGTCTGAGAACGAGACCATCAAACACGGCCTGAATGAGTCAACCACCCCCGAGAGCCTGGTAGTGACCAGCGGGCACAGCCGCCCCAGCCCCCAGAGCCCACAAGGCCCCCTGCTGCTGGACGACCAGGGCCCCATCAACATCTCTGTGCCCATCACCCTCACCCTCGACCCACAGAGACCCTTTGGAGGCTACTCCCGCAACATCACCCACCTGTATGCCACTGTGCTGGGGCAGCAGGTCGGCCTGTCTGGTCAGTCCTCCACTGCTCCACCTTTCACTTAGGAAAGTGCAGCTGGCATCGTGGTGCTTCTTGAGAGTAGTTCAGTGGGTTACAGTGGCTCAGGTCACAGGTGGTACAGTGGTACAGTTGTGGTACAGTAGTGGTACATCAAATTAGTCAAAAATTGTCATAGTCCTGTTTAGGGCTGGGTATCATTATTAAGAAGTTGCTGATACAATACATATCTTGATACATAGACCACAATACAATACATATCGCGATACAATGCACTTTCGGTTTGAACCATATGGTTCAGTAAAAAATAAATCATGGCTGTGATACTAAAAGTGTTTGTTAAACCACTTCTGTGAAACCTGTGCAAAGTTCATATGAACCACAAACATTTTAATCATCAAAACAGTGAAAATGTCAAATGTGTCGCATGAATGAGTTTCCTTAATCAATTAGTAATATATACCAAAAAATATTCTTGGAGATATATCGATACAACACACAGGGCTCAAAACTGGGACTTTCCCAGATAAACGGGGATGTCTGGTCACCCTAGGCTAAAGTAACAAAATCTTTACAGCCACTGACAGAAACAGTGCAGCTATTCACTCTGAGTATTCTTTGGCTGTTTGGTACAAAAAGTGAATTACATGTGTAAATGTGTTATAGTGTATATCATCATCAGGAAGGACTTTAAAAACATAGTGTGTAGCAAACGATAATGTAACATTGGCCAAATAACGTAATCAAGTTTAAATGTAATAAGACCATAATGTAATAACAGGCTGATGTTGTAATAAGTCAGTGGTTCTGGTGGTATTTCGTGTGAAAAATTTCAAAGAAAAGATTTGGCTTTTTAAGTACCACCAGATCTAAACCAGGACTATTTTAGGTCTAATCTAGGGTTAAACCAGGTCTATAAGTGGCCTACATCATTTACACTGTAGTTCTAAACAAGAAAAGATCCAAAGAAGGACAGAAAGTGAATAAAATGCCAAACTGAAGAGCTGTCTGCAAAACACAATCATTGATCATGATTCTTTTTTTCCTATATATTGCCCAGCTCTACTAGTCAGTTTATGTCATGAAAGTTAAAAATGAATTCATGTAATTATTTAATTTTATGTATTGTGATGAATAGAGATTGAACTGATTAAACTGTTACACCCCTAGTGTGAGAATACAGGAAGTGTTTTGCTCTGTTGTCAAACTCCATACACAAACAAAAAGTAAAAGGTAGCTGTTAACTTGAAAACTGGCAGTACATGACATCACAAGGTGGAACAGAGCAATTTGAGGTTTGGAGATGTAGACAAACTAATATTAAAGGATTCCTCAGACATGTGTGAATAAAACAAGGAAACAAAACTCCAGGCATGCTTTGGAGGAGATAACAATATTCTAACATGGCTTAAAGCTCACAAACTTCAATTTTACACTTGGCCAAAATGATTACAATTGGCTGTTATTCTGTTATCTGTTGCTACAAGGTGTGAATGATTCAAACCCTGTTCTTCTGCTGCTTAAAGACAGTCCTGGCAGGCGCACATGCCTCAGGAGCTGTCAGTCACTCAGAGCCGTCCTTCCAGTAAATCAGGTTTGGAGAGCCACAGGCCTAGCACTAACCTCACACACATACTGTACACATGCACACACACATACTGTACACACACACACACACACACACATGCACACACACACATGCACACACACACATGCGCACACACACATGCGCACACGCGCACACGCGCACACACGCACACACGCACACACGCACACACGCACACGCACACACGCACACACACACACACACACACACACACACACACACACACACGCTCTCAGCCAACCAGAACAACAAGAATGTGGTTTCAAAATGTCACCCATACTGAAAAGACTGATGCAAAAGGGATTGTCCAGAGGCCCTGAGATGAAACAAATATACTGATTTGAAATGATGATTTTAGTGGCGATTTAGTCAGAATAAAAGACTTTCAACCTCAATTGGGGTTGCCACACGCTAAAAAGTCCTGTCTATTACGCGTTCTGTGCACCGTTTAATAACAGTGCATCGCCAGGTCCAGTGTGAACTTGTGTGTGATTTGTGTTGCAGTTTAACCTCTCGAGGAGTTGTCTTTGAATGAGTGTGTGTAGAGAAAGAGCTGACCTCTGGCCTCAGTGCTGCCCCCTGTGGGAGTAGTGTTATTCTGTGGAGGAGGAGGAGGAAGAGGAAGAGGAGGAGGAGGAGTGCTGTGTCAGCCCCTGCCTTGTGTTTGTCCAATAACATTCATGTACTCTCTTTTATTCACTTTTTGGAACTAGTTGGATCTTTTTCTAAACCACCTTTTCACTTGTATCCTTTGCCTCAGCTACTTCACTTCAGTTTAGGGATGGTGACATGATGAGGAGCTTTGTTTTTGTTTTTTTAAGATGTGATATTTTTTGAAGAAATACCAGAATGTTTGTGTGTCTGAATACACCAGCCATAAACTATAAACAGTCAGCTGTGAGCACATTTGACTCCTGTATGCATTAGTCAAATATTTACTATGTGTAATGTGTGTGCTGTGTGTGTGTTTGCAGGGCGTGAGGCTCACGAGGAGGTGAACATCACGTTTACTTTGCCAGTGTCCTGGAGCTCAGATGACTGTGTGCTGCATGGACACTGCGAGCAGGTGGTCTTTAGCACCTGTATGACCCTCACCGCCAACAGCAACATCTTCCCCGTCACTGTGTGAGTCTCTCCTCCTGCCTCTGCACATCGGACTGCGACTGCGACCGAGCTGGGCCAGGGTTGGAACTGAGACTCAGACTTTTCTAAATTCTTAAGTGTGGCAGATCTTGAATGAGTGGGCTCACTTGAGATTACTCCTGTAAACAATATTTTTGCCTTTTATTTAATCTCCAAAGATCATTTAAGGATGATCCACTTTTTTCAACAGTACAGGGTAGAGAGAGTAGAGTACAGAGTAGAGAGTACAGAGTAGAGAGTACAGAGTAGAGAGTACAGGGTAGAGAGTACAGAGTAGAGAGTAGAGTAGAGTACAGTAGAGTACAGGGTAGAGAGTACAGGGTAGAGAGTACAGAGTAGAGGTACAGGGTAGAGAGTACAGGGTAGAGAGTACAGAGTAGAGAGTACAGAGTAGAGAGTAGAGAGTACAGAGTAGAGAGTACAGAGTAGAGAGTACAGAGTAGAGAGTACAGAGTAGAGAGTACAGAGTAGAGAGTACAGAGTAGAGCCCGACCGATATGGATTTTGCTGTGGCCGATATGAAACCGATATAATGGGAGTTGGCGCTGCCGATATAATCACCGATATATTTAGTGATGTAAAAATTCACTGTAAATGTTGATTTGTTTAAAAAACTTAGGTTTGGCTCTGGTGGATTTTAAATTGGGTTTATTTAGGCAACATTTATTGTTCTTCTGCCTCTTTACATCATATTTACAGACAGTAGGTTGGACTAATGGCATTTTTGCATCACATTCTAGTGATGGGTATTCCAGTTCTTTTTAGAGAACCGGCTCTTTTGGCTTGGCTCACTAAAAGCTGCTGGTTCTTTTGGCTCCCAAGCGGCTCTTCAGATTGTTTTGTTGCAAGCAGGACTAAAGCACGTCTAAAGCAGGACTGAATCAGGACTGAACCAGGTCTAAACCAGGACTGAAAAAGGACTAAACCGGGACTTATTTATTTTATGCTAAACTACAGTCAAATATGCTCGTTTTTTTATTTTTATTTTTTTTAATCCTACGTAAACGCAAATTTCTTAAAGTTTCGTTTTGAGCCGCTGCCGCTGTCAAACCACGAGTCTGCACGCGGCGTGAAGAGAAAAAAAGTGAGAGAAAGAGAAAACACGGCTCCCAATAAGGATCAGGCTCCCGTCGTTCCCTTCAAAGAGCCGGCTCTAAGAGTCATTTCGTTCGCGTCGGACCCATAACTAGTAAAGAAACTAGCGCTATTAGCCTTTAGCCGTAAATACGTGCGCGCCGCGGTAATTAATTATATGCGCAAATGTCATAATTCACACGTCTGTTCACAGCTCATTTACATATCAGTGCAGGTCCAGTAGCAAATATGCGGTCAATACAGTCACTTTAGAACAGACCAATAGAAAACAGTCTGTTTATGTGCGGGAGCTACAGCAGCTAACCCATAACAAATGACAAAAACTAGCTTCAGAGTCGACATATTTCCAACACTCAGCGTCACACAGGCTCCTCCTCACATCACAAGTCTGCACTAATAAATGTCCTTTTAATCCAGACTCAAACCGATTGTCCGTAAAAAGAAAATAATCTCAGTGTTTGGATCTATGTCTGCAGGTGTAAACAAACACACGTGAGTGACGCGACTCTGTGGTGTGTTCAGGGACAGTACAGACACACACACACAAATGACTCCGCAGATAAATACTGATGTGGAGCCACATATTAGGACATTTATCTGTCTGTAAATTGGATTAAATGAACAGAATGTAGAGAGTCTAAGCTTTATAACGAGGTATAACATGCCCTCGTGAAATATCGGCCCCTATCAGCAAAGTTGCCCATATCAGCAGATAATATCGGCCAACCGATATATCGGTCGGGCTCTAGTACAGAGTAGAGGGTACAGGGTACAGAGTAGAGGGCACAGGGTACAGAGTAGAGGGCACAGGGTACAGAGTAGAGGGCACAGGGTACAGAGTAGAGGGCACAGGGTAGAGAACAGAAACAAGTAAAGGGCATGCATTCACATTCTTAAAGTCAGAAGTTCCAGTTAAGTTTCACTTTCATTGTGCAGTGTGCGTCAGAGCGACACGACACATCAGTGACATGCAAACACTCAGGGCTCATGCAAAGCTCATGTCTGAAGTGGTCACCGTGGTTACCTCTGCTGGTCACCGTGGTTACCTCTGCTTCACATACCTCACTACCAAGTGTCCTCTCTCCACAGACAACCTCCTCACTGTGTCCCGGAGACGTACACCAATGCCACCTCCTGGTACAAAGTCTTTACTACAGTGCGGGACTCGGACACAAAGTACAGCCAGGACTACAACCCGTTCTGGTGCTACAAGGGCGCCATCGGCAAAGTGTACCACGCCCTCAACCCCAAGCTGACCGTCATCGTGCCCGATGTGAGTCACTCCAATCTCACTTAAAGCTCATTGTACTGCAAGTGTGTATCAGGCCAGTAGTACTACATAGGATGCAATACATAAAACTTGGGATTCTAGTACTTTCACCTCTTGTATGTAACAACTGTACTCAATTAAAGACCGCCACACACTAAAGGATTTTTCAGTCTTAAAAGATTTTTAAACGTGCAACAAAAAGCGAACACCAGACATGAGGAGACTCTTAAGGAACTTAAAATCTCCGATCGCAAAGCCTGCAGCAGGATATGTCTGCAGACCACAGGATATAAAGATGTGAGTGTTTCCTGTTTCCTGTCTACAGTAAAACCACTCGCTCTGAGACTCTTACATGTTCAAAAGATCAGAGCTCTGCACTTCTAGTTTAGATACAAGTCAAAACTATGTTATTATTATTGGTGAAATGTGGTGCAGTACTTCAGATACAGGATTTTTAAAGCATAAAAGATTGGAGATAAAGTCCACAGGAAGTAGAGTCACTGTCACTAATCTACAGCTTCACCTTGATCCGTGCGCTGTGTGGATGTAAACAGACACAGTGAGGAACTACTCTTTGAAACTACTACTACTCTTGAAATAACTCTTCAAACTAGACAATTTCTATGGATAATGTGGAAGAGATGCTGCACTTTAAATTTATGTCTTTACGAGAGATGAGTAATAAAATCTTCTCATTATTTTCGCTATATCCCGAGTTTGCATCTTGTGCCTCTATGTCTGTCACTCCTCTGCCCCTGACGCTTTGGTTTTTTTGGCTGTACAATAACAACAAAATACACAGAATCTGGTATTTTCAAAGGAGATACAAACACAAAACAGACACAAAAATGAGAGACAGATTGTGTGAGAATCAAGGTCAGTGGAGTTTACTGTTACAAGAAAAAACAGATTGTACACAGGCTTTGGATACATAAAAGGGTTCACAGTACAGCACACACATCTGCTCTTATTGACAGCTCTCATTTCCCTCAGTACTCTATGTAAAACATCCTACATTAGTGTCCTTGTTTGTGTGTTACCAGGACGACCGTTCGCTCATCAACCTGCACCTGATGCACACCAGCTACTTCCTGTTTGTAATGGTCATCACCATGTTCTGCTACGCAGTCATCAAAGGGCGCCCAGGCAAGCTTCGGCAGAGCTCGCCCTCCGACTTCTGCCCTGAGAAGGTACAGCAGGCAGCACTGCACAATGACACGGACAGGTAGCGCACACACACCCACAAAGAGCCACGACTGGCCCTGTCACCTGCCAATCACAATCTCTCTTTCGCTGTGGGGACCAATCAGAGGGCTTTTCTCCGGGAGCTTCCTTATGGTGCTGGTATAGTCCTTGAGGCTTTAGTGCAGCTGTCCTTCTGCCCTGTTCAGAGGTGGGAGTACTTTGGTTGTAGTATTTTCAGCACATACACTACTTGAGAACAGTGTTGGGGAGTAACAGATTACATGTACCAGAGTTACGTAATCAGAGTACAAATTATGAGTAACTGTATTCAGTTACAGTTACTGTTTCAATGAGTGGTAATTGGATTACAGTTACTTTGTTGACATAAATGGATTACACGGTGGTATTTTCCTGTTTTCACATTTGGGGCTAAATCCCTTTTTTTTTCTCTCAGTAATTCCACTCATTGCCAGACACTAAACCAGGTCTAAAACAGGATTCAACAGGCCTAAACACAGGTCTAAACCAGGTCTAAACCAGGTCTAAAACTAGGTCTAAAACTAGGTCTAAAACTAGGTCTAAAACTAGGTCTAAAACCAGGTCTAAAACCAGGTCTAAAACCAGGTCTGAAACCAGGTCTAAAACCAGGTCTAAAACCAGGTCTAAAACCAGGTCTGAAACAGGATTTAACAGGACTAAACCATGCTGTGAGGACCGTGTCTCCTCCTCTTCTGTCAATAATATTTTTAAAGACTCGGCTTTTTCATTTTCTTTTATCAGACAAAACATCTTATGTGAAGATTTCCTAGTCTTTGTTACTCTACAGCAAATCAAGTAATCCAAAATATTCATATTACGTTATTCATTTTAAGTAATTTAATGGATTCTGTCACAAAATACATTTTGGGGTATGTAATCTGTAATCTGTAGGGTAATACGTTTTAAAAGTAATCTTCCCAACACTGCTTGAGGAACAGAGTGACTAGAGGGTGCACAGCATTTCCAACTCAAATCCTGTATCACAAAACATTGGCTCTGTGCTGCATTTCACTGTCAGCAGCAAAACATTTTTACCTCAGCACAAGTACAGAGCACCCAACAGCACCACTGTCTGCTCACCACGCACTAAATATCCACTGAGCACAGTATCAGGGCCCATATACATGCGAGAGATCTTTGATTTCTCCTCGTAAAGTCCTTTGTTCTAGTCTCAATACTTGTAGGGTGTTTCCCACCTCTGATCGCGCTTGTACAGATTTCTCAGTATTGCACTTTGTTTCATTGTTTTCTAGTATCTCATGATTAATGTGCACATGACTCATTTTACTAAAACACACTAACAAACAAACAGACACACAGATGAATCCAGTGGCAGAATGTATAGCATGTTAATCTGCCCAACCAACAACGTGTCAAGTAACAGTCATTAATCTATTTATCTGCAATATTACTGATCACTAACCTGTTTGGCCTTTATTTGTCAGTTTCTTCACCTGTGCATGTACATACAAAGGAATCGAAATTGGACCTGTTACCCCATGATCCATGACAAATGTACCATACAATACATGAGGAAGACTACATGGACCGGACCGGCAGACAGGGAGCAGAGGAAGAAACACTGCAACATAACATGAAGACAGGGAGAGGAGGGAAAAGAAGAGAACAGACTGAGACCATGCTCCTATCAGGGCGAGGGGAGTGTGGTAGAGTGCAGAAAAAATCACCTCCGTGACATCAGCACAGTCAAAACACATACAAACATTTCACAGGACCAGAGCAGGGTACAGGAGGGCTGTGAGTTAATCCAATGTAGGCAGCAGCCATCCAGATCCACAGCCACTGGGGGCTGGATACAACAGACCTGCCCACCAGGCCGGGGGTGCTGCTGCGAGGGGTTTGGTATTTGGGGGGAGAGTGTCTCACTGCTGTTATCTCTGGGGTAGTTGATACTGACCGGCCTTGAGACTGGTGCTGGCTGGGGAGGGCCAGTTAGATAAGGCTGGCGTTGTTTGGGTTTAGAGTGAGCAGCTGCTTTTTCAATTCTCACAACTCCTCTTTTTGTTCATATATTGGTCTCAAGTCCATTCCTTTTTGCAAAGCTTTGAATTTTCTCCAAGATGTTATCCAATATTGCGGTTTAGAGTCACCGTGTCCATCCAACCAGTGGTCAATAACCACGAACCCGGACCATAGTCACAAGTTCAGATTCTCACAGCTCTGCCTCTCGTCTTGGTCATTCTGGGCAGCCAAGTTGGGCTTTGAACAGCTGCCTCAGTAATTTGAATTTTCCAAAAAATCAGGGCCATGCCTAATCCAGTTAGCAAAAGTTCTGCAATTATCTTTCCGAATAGATAAACTAAACTTCTATGTCCTCTGCGGACTGGAGCTGCCTGCATTCCTCATTGAAAAATTGCATTTAGAGACCAACTTATCAAATCCATAGTTTCAAAAATATAAGACACTAGACACTAGACTAGACGAAACACATAAGCAAAGCAGGGAACAAGGGGCAGGTGAAGAGAGAAAAAGTGTCCGCCCTTCGCCAAGAACCAAGCAAGAAGCATGGGCAAGGGAAAGAAGCATGCATAGATACTACAGCAATAGTTCCATAAAGCAACCTAATGTTATTAAGGACTAAAATGTCTTGATTATACAAAAGTGAACTGAAAAAAACTTAATTTTGATGAATGAAGGTTTAAACTGACTGAATGGCGTGATACAAATTAGCAGCTGTGACTGGATGATTCTAAAGAGGGGTGGTTTTTAAATGATCACATATTCCACTTTGCTTTGTCGCTTGCTTATCATTTACTTCCTTCTATTCATTTCTGGGGTGATTTTCAAAGCATTCTCTAAACTGTTCCACTGTGACCAACCCAGTTAACATGTGCTGTGTGCTGCCCACAGGTGGCGCTGTCAGAGGGCTAAGAGCCAGGACTATATCAGAACTTACCTGTGAAGGGACAGAAATGGCCCCGCGGCCCCCAGGAGCACTGTGGACTCCTCACCCAAATGTTGGTCCCACTCCAACCAAAGATGATCCAAGTGCCTGTATCCGAGTGTACATATGAGAAGAACACACAGAAGCCCCGCCCCTGCAGTCCCTTTATCCCTGCTTGCGTCCTTAACCTCGAGAAATAACAAAATGGCTTCCGTCATTCATCTTGCAGCTTTTGGGAAGGACCAGAGAAAAGCTAAATGGTAGGAAGGTGGGAGAACAAAGATCATATCACTGTTTTTGATCATTCATTCAAGAACCACTGTGGAACATTTCAGTCAATAAACTCAACTCGTTTAAAAAAAACCCAAAATAAATTATACTATAATCTCATCTATGTTCTAATGTAGTGTTCTCATCACAAACACACCTGGAGCTGTGTTTTGTTTCATTCACACGTTTAGCTCAAAAGCCCTGCAGATTTAGACTGAGTTCAAACAAAAATCATGAAGTGGTCAAACAGGAAGAGTTCAAATTTGTCTTTAATCTTTACTGAACTAAAGGTTAAAGGAGATGTTAAGTTGAAACCTTGTGCTTTATGACATCACAGGGTGGAACTGCATTTTGAGCTCTGGAGATGTAGTGTTATGTTACTCTGCTGTAGAGCCGACGGTGTACGGTATGTACGGGGGACGGTGTAGGGGGACGGGGACGGTGTAGAGGGGACGGTGTAGAGGGGGACGGTGTAGAGGGGGACGGTGTAGGGGGGACGGTGTAGGGGGACGGTGTAGGGGGGGACGGTGTAGAGGGGGACGGTGTGGGGACGTGTAGGGGGGACGGTGTAGAGGGGGGTGTAGAGGGGACGGTGTAGGGGGGACGTGTAGTGAGGGGGACGGTGTAGAGAGGGGGACGTGTAGAGGGGGACGTGTAGAGGGGGACGTGTAGAGCAGGGGTCTCCAGTCTTTTTTCTCCAGTGAGCTACCTTTACGAAACAGAAATGCCAGAGAGCTGCCCATTTCGGCAGTCACAAAAAAACTGAGTAAATATAAAAGCCACGGTGAGCCTTAGATGGGAAACATTGAGGCTTATGAAAAAACATTATCCATTTATCGGTGCACCGATTTAGGCACCAAAATGATACATTATACACATAATTAATCTTATTTTACTTATTTTCCACAATACATAAAATTCAGAAACCTCTTGCTGAGCTACTTGGTAGGGACAACAGCTTGAAGACCCCTGGTGTCAAGTGAACAGTACACTAGAATAATCTTAATAATCGTATTGCTTTTGTGCAGTTCAGATCACCACAGAAAGTCTCCAGTGTGTTCTGGTGCACTGAAGAGTGAAGATGTTTCAACAAGGCTGAAATAATAGATGTAGCTTCAAAGTTTGGCAACTCCAGGGCTGAAAATTACCCAAACGATTCTAGTGAAGATGTATGGAGTTTAAAAACACAGTGGAGCACTTCCTGTGTTTCCACTTATCATCAGGAACTGAGTTTTTTCAGTTTGAGAAAAGAACTCTGAAAAAGAACTCTAAATGTGCAAGGTTTGTGTGTTAAACATGTGCGAATGAATCAAAGCACAACTCCAGGTCTGTTTGTGATGAGGAAGTATTTGAACAGATCTGAAAATGTATGCAGTATAGGCCTCAGGTCTGTGGAGAGGCGAGCCACCTCACAGTCAGAATATAAGTTATTTCAAGATATTTTTGACCAATAAAAACACCAGTAATGAAAAAAAAATCCTGGTTTTACTATATTTCTTAGCTGAAATGTTACACAGTGGGGTTTTACAGCAATATAAAGCGACTTTGTGCTTCTTCTAAGAGTTCTCTCCTCTCATTGGTTAAACCGCTGGTCACTCCTGATTGAGGTTGACCAATTGGAGGGCTTGTGTTTGCAGACCCCTCCTCCCTTTCTAATGTTTCAAGATGAGGCGCGTGGAATTCTTATGAACTTAAACTTAAGCACTTGATACGTTTAGAAGTAAATTAGTAACACAACTTTTACATTTTATTTTCTCTACATCGGTGAAATTCTTAAAGGTCCTATATGATGCTCTTCAGATCACACAGATAAGCAAGGGAAATCAGGCTTATAACCATAGCCCCCCCTCTGCTTGATCCTGGTGTTTTACTTCACATAAATGAAGATATGAACATTAATACCAAACCAATCAGGAGCCTTGTTTTCCTGAGGTCACTCCTGCTAGCATTAGGTTTGATTGACTTGAGCCCCTGCCAAAGCAGTAACACTGAAAAGGCTGTTTGGCTCTTTAGTTGCTATGATACACATGCTTGGATTTCCAGATACGAGTTTGGACTTATAATTATCCACTATAACTGCTTGCCTCAATTAGCTTCATTTGGCTGGAGCTAAACGCTGTGGGTGACTCTCCCTCAGTTCACTTCAGTTCAGTTCACAATGGCTGCAGTTGGTCAGGCGTAAAGATGCCTGGACTTTAAAAACATGGAGGAGCACTTTTCCATCCCAACTAGAAAGTGACATTAAACTAACGGCAGATTATTGGATCTTTAAGTCTTGATTTCACCGTGGACTCTGCATTTGACATTGTGATAATCATTTGACATTGCACAGCCTTAGAACTGTCACACTCATTGATGGTGTGCTGAAGATCAGATCTCACACTTTGTACTCTGTCAGTATTAATCATTGGATTTTGGCGCTGGTTTGGCCCCTCCACAGAACGTCTGACGCTGCCACGTGTGGAATTCCTCCTTTTATTTCTCCTCTTGTGGATGTTATGCTTTGAAGTGTTTGGCCGATCTCCTGATGGTCTCTTGCCTTACCACTGTCACTCTGCCTCACTATAGTCTTCATCATTTGGTTGATCTTTGCACATGTCCCTACTCTGTGGTTTTGTTTTTATCAATGGTTCCACAGTGAAAAAGAGTTTAATTTTCAGGTGTAGTTCTGTTTAGTGGGAAGGCCTAAGATTTCTGAGCTAAATCACATGTAGTGGTATGATTTATTTTAAAATCCAAGCAGCCATTTTGTCCATACACAAAGTGTTGTAACCAATTTGAATATACAAAATATACAGAATTTTGAGACTCTGATGTTCATTTGATGTTCAATGAAGAGACACTTTCAATAATATTCATCCTAATGCCTTACACGTGTAATGTGCTTTACACGCTTGTTTCACTCTAACATTCTCCATTCACTCCACATTCTGTGGCGCCAAGATACTTTTGTAGACCCAGCTGCCCTGAGGCAGACAGACAGAAACAAGTCTGCCAATCTGCTCCCACCACCGCCAACACTCACCAGTCTCATACGAGGCAATGTGAGTGAAGTGTCTTACCTAAGGACACAATGACAGAACTTGGACCAAGCAGAAATTGATCCTCTAACATTTGGTTTGGGCTTAAATCTAGACCAGGTCTAAACCAGGTCTAAACCAGGTCTAAACCAGGACTAAACCAGGACTAAACCAGGACTAAACCAGGACTAAACCAGGACTAAACCAGGACTAGACCAGGAAAATGTATATTACTAAGAGATGTACTGACACCAGATGCCCTCCCTTACTTGGAACTTTTTCTAAATACACCTGAAAATTACCTCTCTATTTTTCACTTGTACAAATGTAGGAACTGTTGGAGGAGTTGAGTTGTGTTTGAGTTGTGTTTGAGTTGCACGTTAGGCGCGCACCTTTTGGGCACTTTGTCTTTTCTCCTGTGAACGGTCTTGAACAGTTTGGAGACGGGGTCGGGATCTTCCTCCAATCGAATAATGACATGTACATAATTCTATTAATATGCTGTATTTATGACGAGATGGTTTGTGTGGATGATTTTGTAGTGGATCAGACACAGTGTGAGGTGTGCTGTGTGAGCGCTGTGTGCCACTGGATTCATGCATGTTTAGAGTGTTCATCAGGTTCACATGGTCAAAAGCACCACATGGAAATCTGAAAATACATCATCATTCTATTTGTAGAAGGGTTTATTTATTTATTTACTTTTTTTTAATTTAAAGGTGCACTTTGTAATGATGAAGGGTCCGTTACCTCCTCGTCTCCATGGAGATGTTGCTTAGTCCAGAATGCTCCACAGTACTGCATTAAACATATCTATCTCTATAGAGGCAAAAAAAAAAAGTGTCACCACCAAGCCAAGTTACACGTCAGATCTGTGGAGAGGCAACCCTGCTCATGTTTTTTTTAAGCAATAACACCTGTCACTGAATAAATGCAAGATAAGTTTAATGTTTTAAAGTCTGAACATTTCAAACAAAGCAATACAATCTCCATGGAAAAAAAAAAAGAAAAAAAAAGAAAAAGACCCTGCACCAGGAACGTTACACAATGCACCGTTTAAAGAAGGAATATTGTATGATTTTTATTTTTAAGCTTTCTACCATGTTATAATGTTCATCGAAACCATGTCTGAAGAGGTTTTCGATGTCATCCATGCATGTTTGAGTCATCTATTCAAACCCTCTTTACAGTTAGCTGTAAGATTCTGTCCAAGGCTCTGTCAACAAGCCAACGTCACCCATGCTCCAACATAAATGTACAAAAACACGATACAGAACTGGACACAACAGCTTCATGCGATGTGCAGTGTTTTGGGCAAATATAGCATTTTCAAAACAATAAAAAGTACCATCGGGATCTAAATAAATTACAGCTCCATGTGATTTCAACTTAGAATATGATTGACCATAAAATATTTACCTGACAAGTCCAGACACATCAGAGTAGTTCTTTTCAGTGATGCAGGTGAAATGAGCGACATCACTTGGTCATGTGTCATTTACACTCTCCCCGCAGAGTGTAAATGTGCTTCCCTCATTAATATTTTTTGCTTTTCTTTTTCCCTCATAAGCAGATATTTGTTTTGATGTGGATGGACTATGTGTGTCACCGATTGGCTAATTCAACTGTCAATCACATCCATCTGAACTCAGGGCGATTTACTGATGATCAGACTCACATCTTCATTAAGTATTGAAGAAGTGTGTAGTTTGGATCTCAGGCAAATACACAGCTGAGCCCAATACTGCTGGTCACTTCATCTACATATACCAGACACCACACATTATACTTGTACACAGATAGAAGACACCATACATGATACTACACCATATACTTGTACGCAGAAGGTTATGGAACACTAGACGCTTCTCTGTTCAGGATGGAACAGCTCCATAGTGTTCTATAGTATACATTCACATTTAGATTTATTAATCATTGAGAATGAATGATGTCCGCTTCATTTTGCCTCCAGAGGGTTTAAAGGGTCACGGAGAGTTTAAATGGTCGCAGAGGGATTAAAGAGTTCTTCTCTCAAGCAGAAAACACTCTGTTCCACCTCGTAATGTCATGTGGTCATACAGGAAGGGCTCCATTGTGTTTTTAAACTCCATACACCTTCACTTGAATCATTTGGTTAATTTCAGCCCTCTAATTTCCAATCTCTAGTGGACTAAAGGAGCATTTTGAGCTTTGGAGATGTAGACAGACTCATAATAAATGATTACTCAAACATGTGAATGAAACAAAACTCCAGGTGTGTCTTGAGGTTCTACCAAGCCCTACTAAGCCCACGCGTGACTTATGCTCAATATAAGACCTTGAAAAGAATAATGACTTCTAAATATGCATGAATCCTGCAGTGTAGGTTTCATTTGTTTCTGAAGACAGATTGTACCATGTCTGACTTACCTCTGTTTGATCTGTTCCTGTTTCCTGTACCTGTTGAATGTATTTTTTATAACCAGAATAATACGATGCAATGCTCACAAGTGATTTTAAACTTTGTACATATGATTTTGTTTTTGGCATTTAAATGGCTTTACTTGAATTGTACTCATCTGTCATAATCGTTCCACTTTGACTGCGAGTGTGATTTTGAATGGAAACAAGTCTTCCCTGTCCCTGTCTGATGGCTATTTCACAAAAAGACCAAAAAGTGAAATGGGAACCAAAATGGCGGACTCTCTCCACGCAGATGGCTTCACTTCCTGCTTCGTACCTGCACTGGCCTCAGATTGGCTGTTGAGAGAATGTGTTCTGTGCTGTGTCTGAACCATAGAAGTGCTCAGTGCAGCTTGTGCTCCGCTTCGGCCTGTTTCAGGATAAACTGTTAAACCAAACCCTGAGTCTGTGTGTCTTTTTACTCTACTGCGTGTGTGTGCGCGTGTGTGTGTGTGTGTGTGTGTGTGCGTGCGTGCGTGCGCGCGTGCGCGCGCGCGTGTGTGTGCATGCGTGTGTGTGCATGTGTGTGTGTGTGTACACAGCTTTAGTAATGGGCCCTTCTGAGAGAGGGACACAGCACATACTCCTGCTTCAGCCTTTGCAGGAAAGTAAAGGAAGGAACATAAGCCTCAGATCAGAGAGACTTTAAGTTTAAAATGTCTAGATTTCAGCACTGAAACTGGCAACCCAAATGAGATTTATTTATAACATAAATAATTATAACATGATTAGAAGTGGGACATGTCCAGTGTTTTTTTGCAGGTAAGAGTAAATCAGCATTAGAATTTCTCTCAGTAAAAACTGCAGTCTGTCAGTTCTGTGCAGAAAGATGCACATTTTCATGAGGAAGGTCAAGGTTCTTTGCTGAACTGAACTATGATTTTTTCACGGCACAACAAAAATGTCCAAATTCAACAATAAGAGCAGAGCTGAGCTTCTGTCTCAGAGGAGCCGCCTCTGGAGGAGAGCTCTAAGTGTTTTGGAGGAGGAGTGTGATAGCAGAGAGTCTCCACCAGAGGGCACTGTCCTCTTTCACTGAATCAAGATGTGAATAAACGCTCGAGCCTGGCGCAGGTCATGTTTGCTTCAATCCTCAGTAAATGAATGAATAAATAACATAACAACATCACAAACATACAGAGGAGAGAAGAGCTGGGGAGGGAGAAAGATTACAGAAGAGATAGAGGAGGAGAGAGGAGTGAGAGGTGAGGAGTGAGGAGGACACCCTGAGGAAGTGGCAGCAGGGTACAGTAGCTCCTGTAGATGTCCTGAAAACCACTGCCCTGTTAAGTTGCCTATCAGTGCCTTTTGCAGATGTGCATGATGCAGTCATTTCTCTTGTGCACTGGGCTCACTCTCACCTGGATAGTGTTAAGGCTCTGTGAGGAGACTGTTTTTCAATTTCTCCAGTGCCTTTAACACAATCCAGCTCTTTCTGATGAGTGAGAAGCTGCTCAGGATGGTGTCAGCTCCTCCAGTGTCTCCTGGATTACTGACTACCTGTCAGGCAGGCCTCAGTACGTGCGACAGGGAGCACCCTGTCTGATAATGTGATCAGTAATAGGAGTCCCCCAGGGTACAGTCCTGTCTCTGTTTCTGTTCACTCTGTTCACCTCTGATTTCCAGTACAGCTCTGGGTCCTGCACCTGCAGAAGTTCTCTGGTGACTCTGTGGTGGTTGGGTGTATCACAGATGGACAGGTGCTGGGACAGGTGCTGGGACAGGTGCTGGGGTGTATCAGAGTTGATCAGGAGCTGGAGAACAAGACACTGATTGCAAACTTTATGGAGTGGTGGAGGAAGAGGACACCAGTGGAGCCCGTCACCATCCAGGATCATGAGGTGGAAATAGTGACTGATACAAGAACCTCGACATCCAGATGAACAACAGACTGGACTGGAGGGACAACAGTAACACTGTGTACAAGAAGAGCATGACTGGACTCGACTTCCTGAGAAAGATCAGGTCTTTCAATGTGTGCAGCAAGTTACTGGAGATCTTCTCCCAGTCTGTGGAGACCAGCTCCCTGAACCTGGCTGTGATCTGCTTGGGGAGATGCTCATGTGATCGACTGTGAGCTGGAGACATTTGTCACAGTGAGGGACAAACTGCTCTCCATCATGAACACTCCTGCTCACCCACTGCAGCAGACTATAGAGAAACAGATAATACTCCCTACAACTGTACAACAACTCACCCACTGCAGCAGACTATAGAGAAACAGATAATACTCCCTACAACTGTACAACAACTCACCCACTGCAGCAGACTATAGAGAAACAGATAATACTCCCTACAACTGTACAACAACTCACCCACTGCAGCAGACTATAGAGAAACAGATAATACTCCCTACAACTGTACAACAACTCACCCACTGCAGCAGACTATAGAGGGACATATAATACTCCCTACAACTGTACAACAACTCACCCACTGCAGCAGACTATAGAGGGACATATAATACTCCCTCCAACTGTACAACAATTCACCCACTGCAGCAGACTATAGAGGGACAAAGGAGCTAATTCTCCATCAGGCTCCTACAGCTCCACTCAAACATACAGATATACAGGACTACATTCATACTATAATACTCCCTACAACTGACAGCAACAACTCACCCTTATGTACAGAGAACCCTGT
This sequence comes from Boleophthalmus pectinirostris, assembly GCF_026225935.1. NCBI lineage: Eukaryota > Metazoa > Chordata > Actinopteri > Gobiiformes > Gobiidae > Boleophthalmus > Boleophthalmus pectinirostris. Next base: position 1,401,579 of record NW_026571018.1, on the reverse strand, counting down.
GTCCTGTCAATCATCACATCATTTTACACTGTTTCCTTGTGACCTCTTGTATAAAGCTGAGATATTTTATTTCTTATTTTTCTTATTTTGACTTGTACATTTACATTTTTATAATTATGTCTTATTTGACAAGTGTCTCTTGCTCTTTTTTGCTACTTATTTAGATTTTATTATTACCATTTATATGTTTTCTCTTTGTTATTCTATTATATTGTGATGTGTAACTCCTGTGTCCAAATCATTTCCTTGTGGTTCAATAAAGTTTGTCTCAGTCTAAAAGGAAAGAGAACATAGGACTGATTTGTTTGTCCTCGTGTGTCACAGGTCAAATCAGAACGTGGGCAGTGCTCCTCAAACCTCTGAAGAACACCAGTGCTAAAAAGTGTAACTGTAGATGAAAGTACTGTTACTTCAAATATTAGTACTCACTTACATGTATGAAGTAGCAGTGTAAAAGTACCTGATTAATAAGTGGAAGTTGCTTTAATGAGAAGGAAAAGTCTATAAATGCTGCCCACAATGTGATCATTTCAAGTGTCCAGTACAAAGAAAGAAAATATGTCTCCTGCATTTGACCCATTCTTCAGTGTCTCTGCATTAAACCTGTATTTGACCCGTCCTTCAGTGTTTCTAGGTCACACCTGTATTTGACCCGTCCTTCAGTGTCTCTGGGTCACACCTGTATTTGACCCGTCCTTCAGCGTCTCTGGGTTACACCTGCCAGGAGCAGTGGACCCATCTCCAGGTCTTGAACTGGTGGTCCGGGTCAGCACTGCGTTAGCTGGAGGACTGGGTCTGTGGTGCATGTTCTGGGTTTATGTGAGTCCCTGGGATCAAACCCGTGACCTCTCTGCTGTGGGGAGACAGTGTTAACCACTCTGCCACCGTACAAAACGACAGGTGAGTGGAGAGAGAGTGCATTTACTGTACAAACATGTCAAGAGAAGGACAGGACAGGTGCAGCAGACATGAACAGGACAGGTGCAGCACGCAGGGCAGGACAGGTGCAGCACACAGGGCAGGACAGGTGCAGCACACAGGGCAGGACAGGTGCAGCACACAGGGCAGGACAGGTGCAGCACGCAGGACAGGTGCAGCACACAGGGCAGGACAGGTGCAGCACGCAGGTGAGGACAGGTGCAGCACACAGGGCAGGACAGGTGCAGCACACAGGCAGGACAGGTGCAGCACGCAGGACAGGTGCAGCACGCAGGTTAAACAGCTGAGACTTTCTCAAACCATGAAGAAAATTATTTATTCATGTTCAGTCCTGTTCAGAGGTGTGGTGTGTACTTCCTGCTCTCAAATGTACTCAAGTAATGTAGTGAATGGAACTATATAATGAGTGGAGTGTGCAATATTTTAGTGTCTGGCCCCTGTGACCCCAGCCCTTGGGACAACGGATGGAAATTAGCCTTAGGCTACAATCCGGTGTGTTTACATTCATGTTGTCATGTTTGTTCATTAACATGCTCTGTCCCAATCAAATAAATAAATAAATAAAGTAAAAGTATTGAATATAGTTGGGATCCAAAATGCACACTTCTCCAAAGTATTTTTACTCTAATACTTTACACCCACACCCATGTTACTTCAGATGTCACTGAAATAAATTCGGCAAACGTTTAAACAGTTACACCCAACACTGTCCCACCTCTGTGTCCCCCTCTGTGTCCCACCTCTGTGTCCCCCTCTGTGTCCACCTCTGTGTCCCACTCTGTGTCCCTTCTGTGTTCCACCTCTGTGTCCCCCTCTGTGTCCCCTTCTGTGTTCCACCTCCAGGAGAACGAGGTCAGGGTTACTGCACCACGTGTCATCCACATAAACCCTGTTCACACGGGATTAGTTTGACCTGTGACCTTTGGTGATTTGTAATAATTGTGGAGGATTCATGAGTCTTAATCCCGAGTGAATGCGCCTGTCATGTGTACAGTAAAAATTCCACCTCAAATGACCAAATATATTCACCCAAACACAGACGTCCGCTGATAAAACTAGTCCGAATCTACATCTCACTGTTTGTTGTTGTTGTTGTAATTACGCTTTTTAAAAAATCTCTTTCTTTCCTTTCCGTGCTTTTCTCTTTTAATCTCAGTCAGTGCCAGTAAAACAGAGTCATTTACAGACTTTGTTTATCCCGTCGCAAATAACACAGAGGTGGATCTTGAATTTGCAGATGCCCACACGTCCTCAGGATGGATTGATCGCGTGCCAACAGGACTAAAGTCGCTTTTCCAAACGCACGGTCACTTTACACTTTGGTGCATTCTTCATTCACTCCACGCTCGGTGACGTAAGACACAACTGTACCCACGGCTCGAGAGTCTTGCCTAAGGACACAGCGATGCAACAAGTGATTTATTTAATTTCATTTTTATTTATTTTTTGCTCTTGGCGCCCCGCTGTGACATCTCATATTCCCAACGGTCTCCTGTCCAAGTCCCAACCGCCGCGCGCACTGCTGTTACGCGCGTACACCCTGCTTTTATAATGTTATAGATGAAACAAAGAGCCCTCCTCACACACACACACACACACACACACACACACACACACACACACACACACACACACACACACACACACACACACACACACACACACACGCACAGGCGCGCGCACATCTTCGCTCCGCTCAGTCTGCGCAGCACCTGTTGAACCAACCAGCGAGCGCGGAACATGGCTGACAGCGCGTGCGTACGGCCCCTCCACAGGCATTTACCAGACCCGTCCCCCCCTCCTCCCTCCTTTCCCCCTGGTTCCCACACGCACGCGCAGACACACGCACGCGCTGCTCTGCCCCGCGGCCAGATGGATGGGGTTAATATGACGGTTAAGCGGCGCGCTGATGGTTCCTGTTTACGGCACGGTTGCTAGGCAGTAACATCAGCTGATCCCGTCTCTCTCTAATCCCATGCGTCTCTCTCTTTCTCAAATCTCTCTTTCTCTCTCTCTTTCACACACACACATACACACACATATACACACACACTCAGTCAGTCACACGCGCGCCGCCGCTCACTCTTCCAGACGCTCGGACGCAGGCACCGGAGCAGCCGAGAGCGGAGCAGCCCCAGGACAGCCCCTCATGTAGCCCCGTGGATTCTGGAGCGTGGATCGGGAGTAGGACCGCATGCATGACACAACGCAAAGGCGAGAAACCCACCATCAGCATCCAAGAGCACATGGCTATTGACGTGTGCCCGGGACCCATCCAGCCCATCAAGCAGATCTCGGACTACTTCCCCCGGTACCCGCGCGGTCTGCCCCCCGCCGCTCACCTGGGCCCGCCGCTCCGAGCCCAGTCCTCCAGCGCCAGCACCGCCTCCTCCACGGCCGACGGCTCCCATGAGGACGCACACGCGCTGGACAGGCCGGCGCTCGGGCCAGTGGCGGCCGGAGCCTCGGGGTGTTCTGCGGGCTCCAGGAGGGACGAGGAGCCGGACGTGGAGGGCTATGACTCGGACGACTCCAGTGAGTAGAGCCGGCGGTGTGTGTGTGTGTGTGTGTGTGTGCGTGCGTGCGTGTGCGTGTGTGTGTGTACAGGTCTGACACCAGTTGCTCGGCGCTGCAGACTGCGTGTGTTGTAGCAGAGAGCCGCTTGTTTTCAAAACAGGAGGCGACTGAAACTAACCGCAGCTTTCACAAGGAGGAGAAATAAGAGCCTTGCCACAGAGATTAACAATTTAAACAACAGGTTTTATCCTTTGAACGGGAAAAGTCTCAGAATGTTGTACAACAGGAAGCTGAAACAGCAGCCTTGTCTGGTTTATGATTCCATCGGCCTCCAGGACGCACAGTGTCACTGAAGTCACTCACAGAAGAGTCAAGTGAAAGACTGAAGATTTGTTTTCCATTTGATCCAAAAAGAAAAGAGTAGCACACAACAGCACGCTACATTAAGTAAAGTTGGACTGTGTAACTTTTCACATGTGTGTTCCAGCACCTGCTTGTCTTACTGTTTTAGCTGGAATGTTCCACAGTATGGCATTAAACTGACATATGTACAGTGTGAAAGTACAGCGCATATGTATTCTGAACATTTTTCAGTTACTTATTCATTTGGAGGTATTCAGAATACAGTTCATTTTAAAAATTCTTTAGAGTACATCGTTTTGCTCGATCGTTCAGTTTACACTTCACATATGCTGCAGGATCTGAGAGAAAAACACACAGTGTGCTCTTGTGCCGTCTTTCCTTCTCCTGTGAATAATAAACCAAAGCAGAACAAACACTGAAACAAACAGAGAGGTGTTGATCACCGGATGTTGTGTTTCTACACGTTCATTTAAATGCAACTTGTGTAAAAGTATTCTAAGTATTCAGAATGCAGTACTCTGGTCGGCCCGTGTATCAGAATACAATTACAAAAATACATTTGAATGCAGGTGATCAGTGACTAGAAACAGTTGCAGAGGATTCGTACCATCCCAGTGTGTGGAACATGTGTGTTTACATGTGTGTTTACATGTGTGTAGTGACACAGACTGTGTGTAAATGGACACACTGCCCACCACGTTAAGGAATAGGAAATTGACATGTGGCTGTTTCGGCTCCTTCTGACTCTGGCTCCCATTGACTTACACTGGAACATTGTGGCTCGTCTCTCTGTACCTGCTGCTGTGAGCCTCGTCGTTTTGGTCTTAAAATGTTCATATTAACCCTTGACACATGATCCTGGTGTTTTTATTTTAGTTTAGTTTTTTTCTATGCTCTTTTGTCTGTTAAAAAAGTCCTCCTCAAAATATGGAACCTGGCTCCAGATTCGCTCCTGGAACCAGCGGCATCAGTGAGCCTCATTTGACTGGAGCTGAACTCTGTGGGTGACGTGAGGAGAAAAATTCAGTTTGTCGACTGGACAAAAGTGAGTTTGGTTGAAGACGTTTCGCATCTCATCCAAGCTGCTTCTTTAAGAAACTGACAAACTGAATTTTTCTCCTCATGGATTCTACCTGGACGACTGAGGGATTCTTCACACATCTGTGGTGACGTCACACTCGCTCAGTTCTCTTGTTTATAAAGTCTGTGTAGAAGCAAAAGCCAAACCATCACATCTGCTTTGAGACACGCTGGTGAACGGAGAGAAGGAAAGAACCATAGCACAGTCTGTTGTACGTGTAGTGTTGGGAAGGTGACTTTTAAAACCTATCCCCCTACAGATTACAGATTACATACCCCAAAATGTAGTTTGTAACATAATCCATTAAGTTACTTTAGGCGAGTAATGTAATCTGAATACTTTGAATTACTTGATTTGCTGTAGAGAAACAAAGACGAGGAAATTATAAGATAAGACGTTTACTGAATCGTATTAAAAATATTATTGATGGAAGAGGAGGAGACACGCCCACGCAACAGGGTTTAGTCCTGGTTTAGTCCTGGTTTAGACCTGGTTTAGACCTGGTTTAGTCCTGGTTTAGTGCTGGTTTAGATCAGGTTTAGACCTGGTTTAGACCTGGTTTAGTCCTGGTTTAGTCCTGGTTTAGATCTAGTTTAGACCTGGTTTTAGTCCCGGTTTAGACCTGGTTTAGTCCTGCTTTTAGTCCTGGTTTAGATCTAGTTTAGACCTGGTTTTAGTCCTGATTTAGATCTAGTTTAGACCTGGTTTTAGTCCTGTTTTAGATCTAGTTTAGACCTGGTTTTAGTCCTGGTTTAGATCTAGTTTAGACCTGGTTTTAGTCCTGGTTTAGATCAGGTTTAGACCTGGTTTTAGTCCTGGTTTAGATCTAGTTTAGATCTAGTTTAGACCTGGTTTAGTTTCCAGTAAGGAGTGGAATTACCAAAAAAAGAAAAAAAAAAGAAAAAATACAGCCCAAAATGTGAAAACAGGAAAATCCTGCCATGTAATCCATTTATTTCAACAAAGTAATTACCACTCACTGAAACAGTAACTGTAACTGAATACAGTTACTCACAATTTGTACTCTGATTACATAACTCCAGTACATGTAATCTGTTACTCCCCAACACTGTTTGTACGTGTGGTGATGTGACTGTGGTGACGGGATTTGAACGTTCTGCTGCTGTTTAAGAAATGAAACGTGTGAATGAAACAGACCCAGGTGAGCAGGTGTCCAGGTGAGTTTGTGATGAGGAAACATCAGAGTGTAGATCAGAACACGGCGGAACATGAACTCTTTAAAGTGCACCACAGATTTTCAACTTTTCTCCTTCTGACTTGGTTTGGTGAATAGTTCCTGTGCTGAATGAAGTTTTCCATCCGTTTAGAGGCAGTCGGTGCAAAAAACTTGAAAAGAAATGAATCCATAAAGTTGCTCTGGTTCTTCATGGACCTCGACTTGTCACCAACACGATAAACTCCATCCAGAATGTACAAACAAAAACACAAAAACACACTGCACTCACTCATATCTCTCCTCTTTCTCTTTTTGCTCTCTCTACCTCTGCATCTTACTCCATCCTCCCTCTCTCTCTATCCCTCTGTTTTCTTCTCTCCCCACACTCTCTCTCTTTCTTTCTCTCCCTCTATATCTCACTTTTATCTTCTCTTTCTTCTACTCTCATCTTTCCTCTCTCTTCCTCACGGAACCTCTTTTTACTCCCTCTCTTCTCCCTCCTCTTCCTCTTTCCCTCTCTCTCTTCCTCTCTTTTACAACTTGTACCCTCCCTTCTCCTCTCTTCTCCTCCTCCCTCTCCATCTTCTCCTCTCTCTCTCCTCCTCCCTCTTCATCTTCTCCTCTCTCTCTCCTCCTCCCTCTTCATCTTCTCTCTCTCTCTCCTCCTCCCTCTTCATCTTCTCCTCTCTCTCTCTCCTCCTCCTCTTTCATCTTCTCCTCTCTCTCTCCTCCTCTCTCTTCATCTTCTCCTCTCTCTCTCCTCCTCCCTCTTCATCTTCTCTCTCTCTCTCCTCCTCCCTCTTCATCTTCTCCTCTCTCTCCACCTCTCTCTTCATCTTCTCCTCTCTCTCTCCTCCTCCCTCTTCATCTGCTCCTCTCTCTCTCCTCCTCCCTCTTCATCTTCTTCTCTCTCTCTCCACCTCCCTCTTCATCTTCTCCTCTCTCTCTCCACCTCCCTCTTCCTCTTCTCCTCTCTCTCTCCCTCTATATCTTACTCTCTCTCCTCTTTCTCTTTTAACGCTCTCTCTCTCACCTTCTCTCTCCCTTCCTCCCTTCCATTTCTTTCTTGGCATTCATTTCTTTTTTCATTCCCTCTCTCCCTCTCTTTCCTCTCCTCCACCTCCTCCCTCTCATTTTCTTCTCCTCCTTTTCCCGTTCCTTCTCTCTCTCCCTTCCTCCCTCGACATCTTTTACTCCCTCTCTCCACCTCCTCCTCCTCCTCTACCTCTCTTTTCAACATTCCAACTTTCTTTCCCCATCTTCCTCTCCTCCTCCCTTTCTTTTTCTCTTTTTCCTGTCCTCCTTCCCCCTCTCCTTCTCTCTCCTCGTCCCTCTCTTCTCGCTGTGAGAGGAGGCAGCGTCAGGCTCTTCCTCCTCGATCCTTCACGTTGTTGTTTCTTGGAGTCGTTCCCTGAAGCCTCCTCACCGACTCCTCGTTTATCCAGCCGGGACGTCGGAGTTTCTTTTATTTGTGAAGTTTTAGATGAATTTTATCCAAATCCAAATCCACTTCATTTCTACAGCACATTTTACAAACAAAAGAGTTTCCAAAGTGCTGCACAGAAATCAGAAAACGAAGACAACGAAAAAGTAAATCGGTTAAACTAGGGATGGGCATTCGATTAAATTTTCTTAATCGATCGTCGGGAGAATTAACAATCGATTATCGATTAATCATTAACGTTTTTATATTAAAAAGATAATCATTATTATTACTATCTGCACTACTAATCTGCATAAATAAATTCAACTTTACGACATATAAACTGTAACGACTCTAGAGCCACATCAGCTGTTTGACATTATAATGTGTTTAATTCAGTTTAGCGCAACTCTCACAGAAACAAAACTTAAACCACATGACTAATTTGCATAAACTAAGCAAAGAAAAAAAAAATCAGCTCTTGTGTCACTGATGTGGTTCAACGTCTGTCGGATTAAAAGACATGACTCAGGTGAATACAGGTTAGTTTGACCAGATTTGTGTTTGTCAAAACCAGGACAGCGTACGGGGGGAGGGGGGTGGGGACTCGTCATCCACATTGAGCGACTCTCACCTGGAAAAACTTTTTCATGTTTTTCTGTGTCCTGGTGAACTTTTTTCCACTGGACACTGAAACATATTTGGGCCCAGTCAAGCAGAAGTAAACAGCAAGACCAAAAATTCAAGTTAATGCCATCCATCCATCCATCCATTTTCGTCCGCTTATCCGGGGCCGGGTCGCGGGGGCAGCAGCCTAAGCAGGGACTCCCAGACTTCCTTCACCCCAGACACGTCCTCCAGCTCCTCCAGGGGGACCCCGAGGTGTTCCCAGGCCAGCCGAGAGACATAGTCCCTCCAGCGTGTCCTGGGTCTTCCCCGGGGCCTCCTCCCGGTGGGACATGCCCAGAACACCTCCCGAGGGAGGCGCCCAGGAGGCATCCGGAACAGATGCCCGAGCCTCAACTGGCTCCTCTCGATGTGGAGGAGCAGCGGCTCTACTCCGAGCTCCTCCCGTGTGACTGAGCTCCTCACCCTATCTCTAAGGGAGCGCCCAGCCACCCTGCGGAGGAAACTCATTTCGAGCGCTTGTATCCGCGATCTCGTCCTTTCGGTCACTACCCAGAGCTCATGACCATAGGTGAGAGTAGGAACGAAGACTGACCGATAAATCGAGAGCTTCGCCTTTCGACTCAGCTCCCTCTTCACCACAACGGTCCGATACAGCGACCGCATCACTGCCGAAGCTGCACCGATCCGCCTGTCAATCTCCCGTTCCGTCCTCCCCTCACTCGTGAACAAGACCCCGAGATACTTGAACTCCTCCACTTGAGGCAAAGACTCCCCACCCACCCGGAGCCCCTTATGATGAGTGCAACACAGAGGCCAGTTACGTCGCCCGGATTGGCGTCACCGGGGCCTCACCCTGGAGCCAGGCCTGGGGTGGGTGCTCGTCAGCGAGCGCCTGGTGGCCGAGCCTCCCCCCACGGGGCCCGGCCGGGCTCAGCCCGAAGGAGCGACGTGGGGCCGTCCTCACGTGGGCCCACCACCCGCAGGAGGATCCATATGGGGCCGGTGCAGAGAGATCTGGACATGGAGACTAGCTCTGGGGGACATGGAATGTCAAGTTAATGCATCTGATATAAACATGTATTGAACAGATACATATGTACTCTAGTTTATGAAACTGTTGACCTTTTTTCTGTACCATTTTTGGTTCTAAAGTTCCATATGTTTTAAACAGACCATGTATGAAACATGGAACAAAAATTATTTCCCAAATTTCAAACACCTGCAAATCATGTCAATAAATGGATGTATTTCATCATATCTTGTGTTATTCCATCTTTGAACTGTTGAGGAAGGTACATGATTTAAAAAAAAAATAAATAAATTAAATAATAAAAATTTGCTTGGAAGGACTGACATATTTGATTGAAATATTTTCCTTTCATTTTGAAGTAATATTAAAGTTTTCAGAAGAAAAAAGCGACAAATGATGTAAAATCCTGCACCTTCTACTTGTTTGCACAATTTTCCCTCTGTTACTTTTCCCTCCGTTACCATGACCTTTCTTAATAAAAAATCTCATCAGTCAAAAAGTAAGAGGTTTTTCAATCTAATCTTGTACCATATGGTAGAAAACTATATGAAGCAAATATTCAAACCAGTTTGTTAAGGATATGGAAGTGAGAACCAAGAGTTATCACTGTTTGGATTTATTGCCCAAAAAGTGCTGCATATTTTATTCCCTCCGTTACCGACATGAGTTTTTACATTTTTTGTCAACAACTTGAAAGAATATCACAGGTTTAACTTGACCCTGTTGGAGTGTAACTCTTTCCTACATTCTGATACTTTACTTATTTCAATAGTTCCTCTAGTTTCTGAATAAGAGACATTTGAATGTCAAAAATCTGCCCCTGTTTCCCTCCGTTACCACTTCACCAGACCCATGTGCTGCTTTGTACATTGTGCACATGGACTCACACTTGTCCCGACCGGAAAGGAAAGTGTGGAATTTCTTTTACAAATCATCGTTAAATCCACATTTGTGCTTCGGTACGTTGCAGACTGACCCACTGTTTGTGTCTCGCTCCTTCTGATGCAGAGACACATGTCCAGACCCTGTTTGTCCCCGAACACTGATGTTTGGTCTCCCTACTCTACGCACAACAACCTACATTCTGTTTGTCCATTAAAATGAACGTAATCGATGAAATTCTTAATGATCAATTATCGATTAATCGACTAATCATGCCCATCCCTAGTTAAAACCAAATCAAATCAAACCATAAAAATCATAAGTCAAATAAATAAAAGACACAGAGGAGCACACGACTCACACAGAGAGTAAAAGTTTGTGTTTAAGACGAGACTTTAAACTCTCTGTCACTGTGGGGCTGTTGGGACGTGGTTTTAAGTCTCGTTTTAGACCTCATGAGTTGAGCTGGAGCTCAGAGCTCAGAGCATGTGAGGGAGTAAATCTGGATCAGGTCCAAGAGGGAACGTGAGGTCCGAACATTCAAAGCTTTAAAAACAAACCATCAAATCTTAAAATCGACTTTAAAACGAACTGGAAGCCAAAGCAACGACGTGAAAATCAGAGAATGTGCTCAAGTTTTATGGTTCCAGTTAAAAGACGCCCTCTGCCCTCTCTCCTCCTCCTCTTTCTCTTTCTCTTCTCCTACTCCTCTACTCCTCCTCTCTTCTTCCCTCTCTTCCTCCTCCTCTCCTCTCCACCTCCCTCTCTTATTCCTCTTTCTGTCCTTCAACTGATCTATCCCTCCTCTCTCTACTCTACTCTTCCCTTTTCCCTCCTCTTCTCCTCTCTCTCCTCCTACTCCTCCTCCCTCTCTTCCTCCTCCTCTCCTCTCCTCTCCCTCTCTCCCTCTCTTTCTCTTCTCCTCCTCCTCCTCTCCTCTTCCCTCTCTTTCTCCTTCTCTCCTCTCCTCCTCCACCTTCCTCTCATTCTCCTCTTTCTCTCCTTCAACTCCTCTACTTCTCCTCCCTCCTCTCTACTCTTTCCTTTTTCCTCCTCCTCTCCTCCCCCTCTCTCATTCTCTTTCTCTCCTCCTACTCCGCTACTCCTCCTCCTCTCCTTTTCCCTTTTTTCTTCTTCTCTCCTCTCCACCTTTCCCTCTTCGTCCTCTTTCAGCTCCTCTACTCCTCCTCTTCCTTTTTTCTTCCTCTTCTCCTCCCTCTCTCCTCCTCTCTTTCTCTCTGTTTCATCTCCCTTCTCCTCTCCTCCTCCCTCTCTTCCTCCTCATCTCCTCCTCACCTCCCCCTCTCTCCTTCTCTTTCTCTCCTCCTCCTCTCCTCTTTCCTTTTTCCTCCTTTTCTCCTCCCTCTCTCCTCCTCTCTTTCTCTCCTTTTCAATCTCCCTTCCCCTCTCCTCTCCCTCTCTCCTTTTCTTACTCCTCTAGTCCTCCTCCTCTCCTCTTCAATTTTTCCTCCTCTTCTCCTCCCTCTCTACTCCTCTCTTTCTCTCCTTTTCAATCTTCCTCCTCTCCTCCCCCTCTCCTTCTCTTTCTCTCCTGCTCTTTCTCTCCTCTTCCCTTTTTCCTACTCCTTTCCTTTCTTCCTCCTCTTTCTCTCCTTTTTTAATCTCTCTCTTCTCCTCCCACTCTCCTCCTCTTTTTCTCCTCCTACTTCTCCTCATCTCTTCCTCCCCTGCTTCTTCCTCCTTCTCTCCTCCTTTTTCTCTCTTCCTACCCCTCCTCCTTTCCTCTTCCCTTTCCCCTCCTCCTCCTTTCCTCCTCCTCCTCCTCCCTCTCTTCTCCTCTCTTCTGTCTCACTCTCTCTAACCTTTAACTTCGAATACATTTCTGCTCTTACTCTCCTTCTCTTCTGTCTCTCCATCTCTCCTTTTATGGACTGTGCTTCTCCTCCCTCCTAATATCACAGAGAGAGAGAGAAGAGAGAGAAGAAAGAGGAGGGAGGAGAGAAGAGGGGAAGAGGAGAGAGAGGAGGGAGAGAAGTGAAGAAAGAGGAAGGATAGAAGAGATAAGAGGAGAGACAAGGGAGAGAGAAGAAGGGAGGAGAAGAGAAAAGAGAGGGAGGAGTAAAGGAGGAGAGAGTGGGAGAGGGGGATTACAGATAGAGGGAGAGAAGAAACTGATATATGAAAAATTCGGACCACAACTTTGATCCAAACCAAGTCTGAAATGTGAAAACATGAAAAACTGTAATACACCAGAAGTTTTTTACACTTAAACATTTCTAACATGTCTAAATCCTTTCAGATTTCCTGCCTGATTTCTGGCTCTGGTCTCTACACAGATGCAGCAGTGAGATTAACGTCTCCGTCTCCTCTAATCCCTGACTCACGCTGGCACACTTTGAGCTCCAAATCAAACCAATCAATACATAAATAAATAATAATAGGACTAATGGACCACGCTCGCCCAAACAGCAGCTCGCCCCAAACAAAAACAGGACACGAGGTTTCCCAAAATTGAAGCTGATTCTTCCATTTGCTAAATCTAAATGTCTTTGAGCAGGAGAAAAGTGCAGGTTTAATCCCCACAGAACAGCACGCAGCAAAGCTCAAACCTCATTGGACGGACGCAGAAGAAGAAGGCGGGACTCGAGCAAACACTAATCTGACAGACACGGGGGGCGGGGTTAGGACACTGGTCCTCTACAGGCACCAACGCAGTTTTTATACACACTTATTTTCACTGTAAAATCTAATAAGTCAATTTTACTTGAAAAAATCTAAGAAAAATCTAACTAAAGTGGAGTGTGAATCTAAAGTTGAGTTTAAGTCATTCCTCAGTTCAGTGCAGTTCAGTAAATTCCTCTTTCATCTAACGAGGCTCAGCAAGTGAAGTGACCTGTAGTATAAAAGTCACGTTGTGAAGCTGAGCCAACGACTCAGTCACTTCATCCAACCTGAAATCTGTACGAATTTTTACTTTAAAGGAACGTCATGTTAGTTGGTAAAACCATGGAAATTGATTGTCTTGAATTGTTTGTCTTCTGTACACAAGTTGGAGTAAAAACAGGTTCTGTTCTACAATAATGACATTTAGATCTGCACCAGGGACAAGGATTTGAATATTTATTAGTCTTTGAAAACAATAAACAAAAACTTTAGTTCATCTTAAGTTCAAACACATCGTGTCATGTGTAGCATGTCATGTGTAGCATGTTATGTGTGTGTGTGTGTGTGTGTGTGTGTGTGTGTGTGCGTGTGTGTGTGCGTGTGTGTGTGTGTGTGTGTGTGTGTGCGTGTGTGTGTGCGTGTGTGTGCGTGTGTGTGTGCGTGTGTGTATGCGTGTGTGTGTGCGTGTGTGTGTGCGTGCGTGCGTGTGTGTGTGTGTGTGTAAGTGATGGTGGTGGTTTGAGGGGCCGATGGCACAGATTGGCAGCCTCACTTCCATCAGTCTGCCCCAGGGCAGCTGTGGCTACAACAGTAGTTTGCAACACCGAGTGTGAAGTGACTGAATAATGAACTGTAAAGTGTCTTTGTGACAAATGTGTGTGAAAAGTGCTGTATAAATAAAAACTTACTTAAAACTGATTTTAGTAAAGCACTGATACCTATAAACTACTTAAGTATTGTACTTTTACTTTTGTACTTTGTTACCTTTGACTACTGGTCTGTTTTGCTCTTGGTTTGAAATAATTTTACTCCATGTACTGTATTTTCCGCACTGTTGTCGCTCTGGATTATAAGTCGCACTGTCATAGAATGGTCTATTTTCCAACTTTTTTCACATATAAACTGCACCAGACTATAAGGTGCATTAAAGGAAACCCAACAGTGTGATGGGTGAGTGGTTTTGTTTGTTTGTGGTGTTCACGGTGACTCTGGGCTTTGTTCAGTTGTGGCGTGTAGGGAGGGTGCTGTCTGGGACGCAACGGATTGTCGGCGTGTTCAGTGACTCAGTTGTTCAGTTGTGTCTAGAAGTGGCACATTGCACTCGCTTTTTCGGTTCGTTCCTCTGTTCCGTTCCTCGTCGGCGTGGAGTGATGAGTGTGTCTGTGGGTGTGTTTCGCTGTGCGGTCGCTGTCTGCTCCGTGTGTGTTTGTGTGTTCTGTGGGTGGTGCGTCTTTATAGTTTACTGAAGTTGTGCTGGGACACTTGAGTGGATTGGTGTATGAGGCGCTCTGGCTTGCGGGGCGCGCGGTCGTTTTTTGGTGGGGTTGGAGGCTTAAGAGCCTAATAGCCTGGAAAATACAGTACATTTCCTGTGAAGATCATGTATTTTTGAATGACACAAATAACTTCAACAGTGACGTTTTATTGCCAAGAGTCCAGCTCCATTTCCATTGTTGCACAAGTTACAATGTGTTTGAACTTAAGATGAACAAAAGTCTAATAAATATTCAAATCCTTGTACCTGACGCAGATTTAAATGACATGATTGTAGAATAGAACCTGTTTTTACTGAAACTTTACTTGCTGAGCCTAGTTCAATGAAAGAGGAATGTACTGGACACTACACTGAGGAATGACTTGTGAGCTCAACTTTAGATTCACAGCTCACTTTAGTTAGATTTTTCAGGGCAATCAGTTTCATAGATTTTTTTCAAGTAAGGTGGACTTGTTAGATTTTACAGCGTCACATGATCAGAGATGATCAAATTGGCATGAGCAGTTTATTTCTATGAGACTTCATTTTCTTTACTGACTTAAAGAGGAAGTATTCTGCAAAATTCTGCCATGTTCTAACACTGTCACCTCATCCATGCATGTTTGAGTAATCTAGTGATCTCTCCCGGGCCCTATTCGAACCCTCCTTATGGTTAGCCGTAAGATTCTGTGCAAGGCTCGTCCCCCATGCTCCCACACGATAATTCTCCTTAAATATCCAAAAACATGATACAAAACTGCACACAAGCTTGACAAACCTGATATAATGTGCAGGAGCGTCAGCAGTGACATGCACAGGGACCAAAGAGACTGAGAGCCTTGAAAATGAAAGTGAAATGTATAAAATGTGGAATGTATAAAATGAAAGTGAACTGTATAACATGTTGTTCTGGTGATCTAAGGCTACATTCAGACTGCAGGGTTTAACGCTCAATTCAGATTTTTTCGTGAAATCCAATGTTTTTTCGAGGTCGTTCACATTTCCAATTAAATGTGACTTGTATATGTCTCCAGTGTGAACATTAAAGCCCAAAAGTGTCCCGCATGTGCACTGGAGACACGACGACGTCAACCGCAGTGAGCGTCTCTGTGTTTATGGAAGTTGTCCAAACATGGACGCAGCATTGAGCACCTGGAGATTTTAAAGTTCCTCTCGTACCGGAGCCAGAACATGAACAACTTACTTGTTTTAAGGAGGAAATTGAGAAGGAGAAGGACGAGGTTTTTGGTCGTGGTGTTTTGTGGGGCAGCGGCAGCGACGTCTGTTGAAAGGAACGTGTGGATGTGGAGACGGAGCCAAGAGTGGTGAGTGGTGATGTGCTTCTCTTCAGTGACACAGAGTTCATTAACAATTTTCGCCTACTTCAGCGCAGAATAGCGACGCTTGTGTCTTGTTGATAACGTGTAGGTCAAATGAATGCACTTTGGCCGTTCACACTGAAGTCGCATGTCAAAAGATCAGATATGTATCAGTTTCAGGAGCACATATCCAAGTGTCCTGGGTCACATTTGAAAAAATTGGATCTGTGTCGTTCAGACTGACATTAAAAGATCAGATACAGGTCACATAGAAGCCAAAAAATCGGATTTAGGTCACTTCAGGCTGTAGTCTGAACACAGCCTAAATGTGATTGAATAGCAGGGCCCTCTCAGCCCCACGTTTTGCCGTCCCTGTGTGAGTTTGGGGTCCGGTCTGGCCCCTGTACAACATTTCTAGTTCCACCACTGAAGCTCAGCCTACAGCCCAGAGCCCACAGCCCGCCCCTCCTCCCACACTGACACTTTACACACACAAAAGCAGAAAACACTAAAACACTGAAGAAACACTGAAGTGATATAAAAGAACTTGACCTGTACGTTGGCCTGGAGGCCTCCGCTCATCTCCTTAGAGATATAAAAGTTTGATGCTGGACTTTGACTGACTCAGATCATCCATCAAGAGGCGGAGCTAACAGGGGTGGGGCTTAAAGAGGCAGGGCTAACACAGGCGGGGCTAACAGAGGCGGGGCCAAAAGAGGCGGGGCTAACAGGGGCAGGGCCAAAAGAGGCGGGGATAAGAGAGAAGGGGCTAACAGAGGAGGGGCTAACAGGAGAAAGTGTAACACGTCGACCAGTGCCTCACGTGTCTGACAAAACGTGTTCTCTGAGTGGCTGTTGCTACGGTGATATCACTTCACATTTGTATGACATTGTCTTCAGTTCAACTCTGCTACGCTCAGATCACTCTCCTCTTCCTCTAGTTCTCCTCTTCCTCTA
This sequence comes from Boleophthalmus pectinirostris, assembly GCF_026225935.1. Taxonomy (NCBI): domain Eukaryota; kingdom Metazoa; phylum Chordata; class Actinopteri; order Gobiiformes; family Gobiidae; genus Boleophthalmus; species Boleophthalmus pectinirostris. The sequence continues at coordinate 1,385,162 of NW_026571018.1, read as the reverse complement.
GTTCTCCTCTTCCTCTATTTCTCCTCTTCCTCTAGTCTCCTCTTCCTCTAGTTCTCCTCTTCCTCTAGTCTCCTCTTCCTCTAGTTCTCCTCTTCCTCTAGTTCTCCTCTTCCTCTAGTCTCCTCTCCTCTAGTTCTCCTCTTCCTCTAGTCTCCTCTTCCTCTAGTTCCTCTAGTCCTCTTCCTCTAGTTCTCCTCTTCCTCTAGTCTCCTCTCTTCTCTATTCTCTCTTCCTCTAGTTCTCCTCTTCCTCTAGTTCTCTCCCTCTAGTTCTCCTCTTCTCTAGTCTCCTCTTCCTCTAGTCCTCTTCTCTCTCTCTTCCTCTAGTCTCCTCTTCCTCTAGTTCTCCTCTTCTCTAGTTTCTCTTCTCCTCTCCTCTAGTTCTCCTCTCCTCTAGTTCTCTCTTCCTCTCTCTCTCTCCTCTAGTCTCCTCTTCCTCTAGTCTCCTCTTCCTCTAGTCTCCTCTTCCTCTAGTTTCTCCTCTTTCTCTCTCCTCTAGTTCTCTCCTCTAGTCTCCTCTTCCTCTAGTCTCCTCTTCCTCTAGTTCCTCTTCCTCTAGTTCTCCTCTTCCTCTAGTCTCCTCTTCCTCTAGTTCTCTTTCTAGTCCTCTTCCTCTAGTCTCCTCTTCCTCTAGTCTCCTCTCTCTAGTCCTCTTCCTCTAGTCTCTCTCTTCTTCTCTAGTTCTCCTCTTCCTCTAGTCTCTTCCTCTAGTCTCCTCTTCCTCTAGTTCTTCTTCTCTAGTCTCCTCTTCCTCTAGTTCCCTCTTCCTCTAGTTCCTCTTCCTCTAGTTCTCCTCTTCCTCTAGTCTCCTCTTCCTCTAGTCCTCTTCTCTAGTCTCTTCCTCTAGTTCTCCTCTTCCTCTAGTCTCCTCTTCCTCTAGTTCTCCTCTTCCTCTAGTTTCCTCTCTCTTCTCTAGTTCTCTTCTCTCCTCTAGTTCCTCTAGTCTCCTCTTCCTCTAGTTCCTCTAGTTCTCCTCTTCCTCTAGTTCTCCTCTTCTCTAGTTCTCTAGTCTCCTCTTCCTCTAGTTCTCCTCTTCCTCTAGTCTCCTCTTCCTCTAGTTCTCCTCTTCCTCTAGTTCTCCTCTTCCTCTAGTTCTCCTCTTCCTCTAGTTCTCCTCTTCCTCTAGTCTCCTCTTCCTCTAGTCTCCTCTTCCTCTAGTTCTCCTCTTCCTCTAGTTCTCCTCTTCCTCTAGTCTCCTCTTCCTCTAGTCTCCTCTTCCTCTAGTCTCCTCTTCCTCTAGTTCTCCTCTTCCTCTAGTCTCCTCTTCCTCTAGTCTCCTCTTCCTCTAGTCTCCTCTTCCTCTAGTCTCCTCTTCCTCTAGTCTCCTCTTCCTCTAGTTCTCCTCTTCCTCTAGTTCTCCTCTTCCTCTAGTCTCCTCTTCCTCTAGTCCTCTTCTCCTCTTCCTCTAGTCTCCTCTTCCTCTAGTCTCTTCCTCTAGTTCTCTCCTCTTCCTCTAGTCCTCTAGTCCTCTTCCTCTAGTCTCCTCTTCCTCTAGTTCTCCTCTTCCTCTTCCTTAGTCTCCTCTTCCTCTAGTCCTCTAGTCTCCTCTTCCTCTAGTTCTCTCTCTTCCTCTAGTCTCCTCTTCCTCTAGTCTCCTCTTCCTCTAGTCTCCTCTTCCTCTAGTCTCCTCTCCTCTAGTCCTCTTCTCTAGTTCTCCTCTTCCTCTAGTTCCTCTCTAGTCTCCTCTTCCTCTAGTTCTCCTCTTCCTCTAGTCTCTCTTCCTCTAGTTCTCTCTTCCTCTAGTCTCCTCTTCCTCTAGTCTCCTCTTCCTCTAGTTCTCCTCTTCCTCTAGTCTCCTCTTCCTCTAGTCTCCTCTTCCTCTAGTTCTCCTCTTCCTCTAGTCTCCTCTTCCTCTAGTCTCCTCTTCCTCTAGTTCTCCTCTTCCTCTAGTCTCCTCTTCCTCTAGTTCTCCTCTTCCTCTAGTCTCCTCTTCCTCTAGTCTCCTCTTCCTCTAGTTCTCCTCTTCCTCTAGTTCTCCTCTTCCTCTAGTTCTCCTCTTCCTCTAGTTCTCCTCTTCCTCTAGTCTCCTTCCTCTATTCTCCTCTTCCTCTAGTCTCCTCTCTCCTCTTCCTAGTTCTCCTCTTCCTCTAGTTCTCCTCTTCCTCTAGTTCTCCTCTTCCTCTAGTTCTTCCTCTAGTCTCTTCTCTTCCTCTAGTCTAGTTCTCCTCTTCCTCTAGTTCTCCTCTTCCTCTAGTCTCCTCTTCCTCTAGTCTCCTCTTCCTCTAGTCTCCTCTTCCTCTAGTCTCCTCTTCCTCTAGTTCTCCTCTTCCTCTAGTCTGTGGGTGTGCAGGAGTGTCATGATGGAGGGCAGTCTGTCCAGTGTCCTCGTGTGGATCACGTGAGCAGTTTTATGGGTCAGTTTGTTGCTGCGTCCTGTTCGTGTTCTGTCAGAGATGAGGAAACATTGATGAGTGAACATCGGAACATCTTGGCTTCAGTCTCCCAAGAGCCAGTTGTGCATTGTTGTGCGTTGTTGTGCGTTGTTGTGCGTTGTACAGGACTTTAAAGTGTGTGTAACAGCTTCCTGTAAGGTCAGACTGTGATGGTCTAAATGAAGTGTGAGCAGATCGGAGCATCTGTGTGGATGTTTAAACAGCTCTGCGTGTGTGTGTGTGCGTGTGTGTGTGTGCGTGTGTGTGTGTGTGTGCGTGTGTGTGTGTGTGTGCTGTGTGTGCGTGTGTGTGTGCTGTGTGTGCGTGTGTGTGTGTGCGTGTGTGTGGTGCGTGCGTGTGTGTGCGTGTGTGTGTGTGTGTGCGTGCGTGTGTGTGTGCGTGTGTGTGTGTGTGC
>NW_026571018.1:1347376-1364876 GCF_026225935.1 Boleophthalmus pectinirostris | reverse complement strand
CATGGGCACCGGCAGGTAACGGGTGGAATGTTAACAGGTCTGGGCGAGTGTGGATTTATCTTTGATATAATCACAGGTTAAAAGGTGGTGTTGTATGCGCAGTAAAGTGTGCGGGTGGATGTGGGTCTTCAACTCTGCAGTGTAGTGATCAGTAAACTCCTCTTTCATCTAATGAGGCACTGCAAGTGAAGTGAACTTTAATTTATATTCACAGAACTCATGTTGTGAAGCTGTGCATGAGTTCAGTCACTTTCTTAAATCTGAAATATGTAGTGATCTTTACTCTAAGTCAGGGGTGTCAAACTCATTTTGGTCCAGGGGCCGTATCCAACCTACTTTGATCCCAAAGGGGCCGGATCAGAAAACTCATGTCATATAAACCCCAAAAATAACAATAAGTTCAAATATTTGTGCAGAGAAACGCAAATCTATTACAGAAATCTTTTTTAATTGATGAACTCTTTCTTATTATAATATTATAATATTATGAACAATCTGAAACTTTAAGAAAAATTCAATTTCAACACAATGTTTTAACATGAACTTGTATGTAAACAGGAATAAGTCAATTTATGTTGTAAAATCCTGCACTCGGCTCCACTTTTCTCATGTTGGACATTTTTCTGATGAGGGTGTCACGGTCAACAGTCAAAACGATCGTCCTTTAAGAGCATTTGGAAAAAGACAAGTCTTCATTTGTGCTGCTCTGGTGGGAGGGGCCACGTACAGAGACGCTGGAGACGCTGCTATGCTCAGCACCGCAGAAAATTACCAATATTTTAATCACCCAAGGTCCACATTAAAGGTCTTGGGGAGCCGGATCTGGCCCCCGGGCCTTATGTTTGACACCTGTGCTCTAAGAGGAAGTTCACTAGTTAGGACCACGCCAACAACGACATAGTGCGAAGAAATGTATTGATAATGTACGAAGCGAGGCAGAGATGGCTGGGTTGAGACTATGGGTGGGGGCTTCGTCTCAATCTACAATTGGTCCAGCTGGAACGAGACCCCCCTTGTCTTATGACTGAAAGACAAAATAGGGGATGGGAGGGTGGGGTCGAGTTCGCCGAGACAAACTGGGATGATGGGAAAGGCTGCTACATATAGACTTCTGGGAAATGAGAGGTGTGGTGGAGGTGAGTTGTGGTTGGCTGGTGAGAGGAGAGGGCGGCTGAGGCGTGGTCCTGCTCCTGAATCTCACTTCATCATATTAACTACATTTCATGTTACTTGGTAAAACCATGGAAACCGAATGTCTTGAATTTAGCAAATAAATGTTACTTCTATAGACAAGTTAGAGTAAAAACAGGTTCTATTACTACTACAGTAATGTAATTTAAATCTGTATCAGGTACAAGGATTTGAATATTTATTAGTCTTTGGAAAAAACAAGCAAAAACTTTTATTCATCTTAAGTTCAAAACACATTGTAACATGTGAAACAATAAAATAATAAAGCTCAGTCATTCCTCAGCTCAACCAAGGCCCCTGAACTTAGGGCTCAAAAAATACTGGAAGAAACCAAACAGGAGAACACGTGGAATCAAATAAAGATTGGATGAACAGAGGGAGGATATAGAGACTGGATGAACAGAGGGAGGATATAGAGACTGGATGAACAGAGGGAGGATATAGAGACTGGATGAACAGAGGGAGGATATAGCGACGCTCTGGGAGGATCAGGGTGAGTGGCAGCTCTAGGAAAAACAGGGAGGTCGCAAAAGGAGGAGCAGAACAGACTGGAAAATGGAGCTGGACTCTTGGCAATAACACGTCACTGTTGAAGTTACTCATCTCATTCTCAAGTCATGTGCTTTTTTCACTCTGAAAGTAACTGTTGCTTACGGAAGCCGAGAGGGGTCACAACAAACGCAGACGCCGCAACAAATACAAATGTGACAACACAACAAAAAGCCACAACACACCAAAAAAAGCCACAACAGAAATGACTGCGGGACCCTATTTTAATGCAAACACCGCAACAAATACAAAAGCCACAACACATTAAAAAACAACGTTTTTCACATTGTAGTTCTTCTTCTTCACTTACTTGATCGGTCAGAAAATAGAGTCCCACGGTTACTTCTGTTGTGGCTTTTTAATGTGTTGCTGCATTTGTGTTTGTGTTGTGGCGTTTGTATTTGTTGCGGCGTTTGCATTTGTTTTGACCCCTCTCAGCTTCTGTAGTTACTTTATCACAATCATTAAGATCCACTCATTTGTAGCTGTGAGTAAAGTAAACAAACTGAATACAAGTGAACCCTGGTGTTAGATTTGACAGTGTAAAGCCTGACCCGGGATCAGCCTCTGCTCACGTATACACACAAATCATTCATATTTCAGAGAAGGCCTCTCTCCCTCTTTCCCTTCTTCTTTCCCTCCTTCCCCATCGGAGAAGGCTTCGGGCCTGACAGATCCTGACGCGTGTTCACCGCAAAGAGAAGGAGAGACTGATGGGTTCAAGAGGGAAATATGACCCCTGTGTGGCCCCATGTGCTGTTGGTAGTGAAGAGGAGGAGGAGGAGAGTCTGAGGAGGCTGAGGATTCACCTGCTGCGATGAAGATGGGGTGGGGGTGCGGCACGATCGTGTATTAGGTGTCAAAAAACTCCAAAAACTGCTAAATGAAACACTCCCCTCCTCGCCTTTCTTCACTCCTCTCTCCTTTCCCGGTTTCTTCGTCCGTTCTCTACACCTTTTGTCAGTACCGCTGTATCCACCACTCGTCTCACGCTCCTCCCCCCTCCTCCCCCTCCTCCCCCCGCGGCTGTGGCCTTTGTCGTTGGCACAATCATGTGTTGAAAATCTCTCATCATCAGGATCCAGAGGTGACTCAGTGTTTTAAGTTTGCGGCGCTTCTCCAGACAAAGCGCTGTCAGGACATTCATCGTACAAAAGAAGTAAAGGAAGATTGTGAGATTGTGATTTTACATTTCATAAGAACATAACCTTCCTGCGCCCCCACTAATGAGAAACATGTTCAAATTAAATATAGTTTATACCGAGAACAACTGTAACACTGATTTATTCTTAATGACAAAACCTTGGACATGCTGTTCCGTTTATTTATGTTATCATTTGGTTTTGGTTCAAGACAATTATCCAATCAGAAAGCAGAATGAGCCTCACATGACGCTCTCATTTGGGTTGCCAGTTTCAGTGCTGAAATCCAGTTGGTTTAAACCTTGAAGGACTTTCTCTGATATGATCTGGTCTCTCCCTAAACCCATAGCCAATCATGAATCAGTGCCTCTGCAGTGAGTGAATTCTGGAGTTTTATTATGACACTAAAGGTAACAACAACTAGCATACTAATACACACTTCCTGATTCCCAGTCATGTGTCTGATGTATATTTAATTGTGTGTTATCCATTTTATTATCATGTATTGTAGAAAGTGAAAACAGCTCCACATAAACACACTTTGCTCTGCTCCACTCTGGCCGAGCTCTGCAGTTCAAACGCATCTGTCTGCACCTGTCAGCACCTGTCAGAGGTATGAGGTCAGCTGGCTCCGGTCCAGACCCCTGCGCCCTCTGCTGGAGCTGTTAGATGTAGAGCTCTGTAACAGCTGCTGAGCCCATGTGTCCAGTGCACCTGCCAAACCTGTCCACAGCCTCCTGTGCAGGGACAGGGATGCTCCTGGACAGGGACTGTGACAGGGACTGTGACAAACCTGAACGTATGAGCTGAACATGTTCAAATCAAATAACAACACTAATACTCATTTATTCTTCATTACAAAAACACAGGGCATGACGGATGTGTTTATGTTTTAATTTAGTGTTTGGTTCGAGACGATTGTCCAATCAGAATACAGAATGAGCCTCACATGACTCTCTCATTCCAGTTTCCATCTTCAGGTTGGTTTAAACCTAAAAGAACTCTCAGCTGTGACTTTTTAAAAACTGTAAGAGCTCACTCACTGTAAATGTAAATGTTTGTCTTATAAGACAACATTTTGAATTGATGTGCACCAAATAATTTGATGTTCTACACCTTGAATCAGTTTAATCTGGTTTTAGTTGTATTATCAAATAATCCAGGACTATTATTGTGCAGATAACACACTCGTTATGTGAACGAGCCTGAGCCTGAGCCTGAGCCTGCAGCTGGTCCTGACCAAGAGATGGAGGAAGTGTTTGTCTGGCTTCTTCTTTATCTTGGATCAAATCAGTTAAAATAAAGTCATAATCCCTGTGTTGTGTTCATATTGTGATGTGAGCCTTGGTGGAAAGAGCACTGAGATGTGTGCTCAAGTAAAAGTACAGTTACTTGGATAATAATGTACTCAAGTGCTGCTTCTTTGTACTTTTGGGAAATACAACTTCAAGTATGTTTTGAGGGAAAAATGTGATAATGTTTCAAGATTTAAAAAAATCTCTTTTGCATAATATGTGTCCTTCAGGATGCTCCGGGCTAAGGCCTGGTCATGTGAGGACAGGTCCAGTTAAAGATCAAAATCTGCTCCTGAGGTCTGTGCACTGTACTGTATTGTGTATTTTATTGTCTGATAATCAGGAAGACTGTGGTTTGCATGGTAGTTGCTGTATTCTCCGGTCTGTGAAAGTTGTGCTCTTCTAATTTAAAAAGTCAAATAGCAAATGGAGTGGCTGGCTGCTTTTCTGGCTACCTGGCTCACACACTGGAATTTCCAATCTCGACTGAACTCAAAGTAATTCTGGTGTGATTGGTGTCCACACAGCTCAGACTTACTGTCTCTGACCAGAATTTGCACAGAATTGCACAAAAATGACTAGTAAGAGTAGATAATGCTACTAAAACACCATGTTCACAGTTTAGGAGTGAAAAAGGCTGGATTTACTTTAAAGTACTGTATGTGCCCATGCCAGTGCACCAACTGAAAATAGCAGTTCTTTTCTTAAAACACAATCCATGTGTAACAAAACTCAACCACAGGTGTTATGCAACTGTTACTTCTCCTTTAAGAGAAGTAAGCGCTTTTGTAACAACACAAACAATATGAGCATCTCTGGGCCAAACACACAGCAGTTAGCACATGATAAATACTGAGCCAGTGTCTGTGCATTTCTCATTTTACCTTGAAACTAGTGGAGATTTCATATTGTCTTTGTCTGTGTGTGTGTCTGTCAGAGCTCCAAACCCCGACAGCACAGTTCCATTTACATGAGACTAGAAGAGGCGTTCAGTTGCATGGTTAGAAACTACAGCCTGTTCACCTCAGAGCAGCACGTGGACCTTCAGTGTACATGAAGAACTGCAGAGGACATTTAACACAGTTTATAGCATGTCTGGAAATCAAATGTTCAGAAAATACACCAATCTGTTGTTTTCATTTCCGCTAGCATTTATGTCCTTAAAATAAAAATAAAATAAGACCAAATGGATCCACATGTTTCCTGTAGCTGTGATTTATCTCTCAGCTGACTCCACAGCAACTTTGTCTAAAGAAAAGTTTAAACATTATGAGTAAATAGTCTTGTTACATCCAACCAGGATATCGACTGAACAGATATTTGGAAGCCGATATCAGATCCAACAAATTTTTCAGAATCAGTGCCAATAACTGATACTGATCCCAGAATCTAGAGGTGTGAAAAGATATCACAATTTTGGTTTATCGTATCGTTTGGGTTGCTGTATTGATATATCGACAAGAAGATTTTTTGGGGTATATTTCACTAAATTATTTAGTTACAGCTACAGTTTTGTTGTTTGTTTAGTGGAAGGAAACTTGTTTATGTGACACATTTGACATTTTCACTGTTTTGAGGATTAAAATGTTTGTGTTTCATATGAACTTTGCACAAAAAGTGTTTTGACAAAGACTTTTAGTATCACAGACATGTTTTAGACTTTATTTTGTATTGAACCGAATATATATTGTCTTGATTTGAAAGTGCACTGTACCATGGATCATATTGTATCGTGGCTCATGTATCGAGGTATGAATCATATTGGCAACTTTTTAAATATACTCAGCCCTACCAGTTTCAGATCGAAGCATCCCTAACTTAAATGAGATGTGTCTTATATGTATGATAGTGGTTTTTGTTAGTAATTAGAGATGCAAAGTTTGAGTTTTTGCAAAGCTGAACGCTTCGCACAAAGACATACACTGTCATTTCTGGAATATTGACTGAATAGAAGCCTCATCAAATTAGCTTTAAAAGGATTTGTTACATATACAGGCTGCACCTGTCTGTAAGCTGCAGGTGTCCACATCTTCAAGAACGTTTTCAAATTCAGGCCATCTGCTTTTATTGCCTCTGAAAGCTTTTGTCACTTTTAGCAGATTTCAGACATTCCTGGGGGGCGGAGATAGGTGTATCGATCAGCTATGAGTGGATGTCTGGCTACTGAAGTTTGAGACGTTCCTTCGCGTCATCATCCGCCTGTTCATTTAGCATCATAACTTATTTTATCACATGGCGATAAGTGTTGCAACTTCATGTTAACCGCACAGACAGCGACGCTTTCTGCACTTCAGGTTCTGCTCCGCTCGCTCACCAAACAAATAATCCCTCCATATATTTGCCGCATCATTGTTTAAGCCACAGGGTGGCTTATACGTGTGAGATAAAAGCTTATAGTCTGGAAATTACAGTGCTAGGATTTATAGACTAAGTTAACCCACTAGCCATGTTCCAAATAGTGAGCATGGGGGCGACTCTGGTTCCACTTCACTTTTGTTGCTATAACTGCTGTTATGAGTCTCATCATTCTGTTCATATTAACCCTAACCTGCTCTACATGATCCTTTTGTGTTTATTTAGTTTTATCTCTTTGGGTGTGTGATATTCGTGGTCAGAATTCCAAATATCTATAGCTGCAAGCCTCGATGAGCTTCATTTGACTGGCTATTGGAGGGGATTGGGACAAAGAGCATTTGAATCAGACTCCTGCACTGGGTCGGGTACCCACGAGTACCCGACGGGTACAGGCAAATAGTTGTTGAAAAGGGTGGGTTTTAACATTCTGTAATGTTATGGGCGAGTATGTGGGTGGGTAGTGATTACACATGAGCGGGCCAGGACAAAATCAGGACTAAATCAGGATTAATCTTGGACTCAAGAGAGAGGGAGAACCCTGAGCCTGTGGAGCAGGTTGTCCACAAAGTTCGACTGGGTGACTGCGCGGAGATCTGCACCAGTGCTTTCACCAACGGTCACCAGACAGTCTACACTTCTAGAGCACCTCCGAGAGTCCAAGCCCGCCCCAACAGTGAGCACTGGTTCAGCTCTGGTTTAGTTCTGGTTTAGTCTTGGCTTAGTTCTGGTTTAGTCTTGGTTCAGTTCGTGGCATATGCAGCTCAGAAGAGCAACATCTTGATCAATGTTTCTTCTGCTCAGTAAATAAAGCCTGTGAAGTGATGACAGTCAAGTCGCGTCTGTGAATTTGCAGTCGTACTGAAGAAAGTGTAACCGTTTAATTTCATTTTGTGATTGTAATTCTTGAAGTCGTAACAATTCAATTCAATTTGTATTCTGATGGATGCTTCAGTTAGAATGCTTTAAACCTGTGTGTGATTTCTCACGGGCACGGGCAGGTAACGGGTGGAATGTTAACGGGTCTGGGCAGGTGCGGGTTTAACTTTCATATAATCACGGGGTAATGGGCGGGTGTGGTGCTGGACTGTGCAGGTGCAGTCGGATGTGGGACTCCAAAAATGGACCCGTGCAAGACTCTGATTAGTGCACTTGGAGTCCTCTGTGCATGTAAATGTACAGAGTGTGTATGTGGATCTGTTCTGTCCCTGTCGGTGCTGGTGCGCTCCTGTCTTGTTGTGTAGGCAGGTGCACATAGCCTCATCCATCACCCCCTGCCCTTCTGTCCATCTATTCTCTTTTATAAGGAAGCAATAAAGCCACACGAGTGGGAAGAGATGCAATGACACATTATTAGATCTGTTTATCTTCTGCAGATCCACACACACGCTTATCTGCTGTCCATCATCTCCAGCGTCCAACCTCATCAGGTCTCCACAAAGCTGCACTCATTTGGTCTCCGCTCATAATATTAAAATGTGTTCTGCTTTTGATTATGACTGCCCCCGAATATTGTTTTAAAAGCCTCCCACACACAGGAGGAGAAGCAGGAGCAGTGACTCTGCTGTGAGTTATGTAAAAGTACACTTTATGCTGACAACAATGAAAACTAAACAAAAGTGGATTTCACTGGTCACAAAGTTTTTCATTTGGCAGTGAGTCGTCTAAATAAACAGACTGTGTGGACTAGAGCAGTGAGTTAAGCATTTGCCCACCAGCTGGAGGTTAACAGTTCAAACCATAAACAGCATAAACTGTTTATATAAAGTATGTGTCTATATGTGCAGCTGTAACCTGTTCATAGTTTGCAGCTGATGTCATAAATATTCTATGGGGGGGGGGTGATACTAACTGTAGGCACTGCTCTGTCTGAAGTGCTGTTACTCAAATGACTCAAATGAGTTTTATTTAGGGTTAGGGTTTTTATTTTACCACAATCTGATAAAGAACAGAATTAATTGGAATCACAGCTGGTGGGCTGTGTTGTACATTTTCTTGAGCTGAATTAGACTTTATTTGCTTTTGTGTGCATTGTGTCACCATGGAAACGGCTGAACATTCCTCCATAGACATACATACAGGCTCCCACCCCAGCGTCATGTCACTGCTCTCAAATCTTCTCTTTAAACCAGAGTTGAGTCAGATTGCCTGCCTCAGTGGGAGTATCATCTCAGAGTATGATCTACTGATACTTTGCAGCTGATGTCATCAACATTTTCTGTCGGTGTGATGCTAACTAAAGGCATTACTCCGTCTGCAGCTCTGTTGGACTGTAATCTGAGTTTTGTTTTGACACACTCTGACCAGAAAGAGTTGACAGAGGCTCTGTTCAGACTGCACGGCTTAATGCTCAGATTCAGATTTCAGAATCAGTAATCAGAATCAGATTTTTTTGTGAGGGTGTTCACATTTCCAATTAAATGTGACTTGTATGTGATCTTCAGTGTGAACTTTAAACGCCCTAAAAGTGTCCCACATGTGCACTGGAGACACCATGATGTCAGGTGAACATGGATGCGGCATTGAGCACCTGGAGATTTTAAAGTTGCTGTCGTACCGGAGCCAGAACATGTACAGATGATTTGTTTTAAAGAGGAGATTGAGAAGGAGAAGGACGAGGTTTTTGGCCGTGGTGTTTTGTGGGGCAGTGGCAGCACCATCTGTAGAAAGGAACATGTGGGTGTGGAGTCACAGCCAAGAGTGGAGGGATTGATCTGTGCTTCACTGCTTCACTCACACAGAGTTCACACACAATTTTCATTTGATAAGAAGAAGGTTTGTGTACATTTGTGAGTGCCTACTTGTACCACTCTCACGGGAGAAAACACGACTTCAGCTGTCGGTGTTGGGCTGTATTGACTCGCAACAGGTGCTTGTTACCGTGTTGTTATGATGTGTGGTGTGATGAATGTGACCTGACCTTTCAGACTGAAGTCGCATGTCAAAAGATCAGATGTGTATCGGTTTCAGGAGCACATATCCAAGTGGTCGCATTTGAAAAAATCGGATCTGTGTGGTTCAGGCTGTCATTAAAAGATCAGATACAGGTCACATAGGGGCAAAAAAAAATCTGATTTGGGTCACTTCAGGCTGCAGTCTGAACATAGTCAGTTGGAACTCCAACAGGTAAAATGATTTGTGCTGTTAAACACGTCCCTCTCAAATAACATTACAGTCACAAACTGGCAAATCATTAGACAACAGTTTTTCAGTTTGTCACTCTCACCTTTTAGTGGAAGATCAAACTCTTCAACAGGACCATGAACCCTTGAACTAATCACAGGCTCCTCAAAATGTGCTCTTTACATCATTTTTTAAATGTCCATTGTGTTACCATGGTAACTGCTGAACATACAGCCCCTCACCACAGCATGATGTCACCGCGAGGTATCATATGTCCTCTTTAAACCAGAGTTGAATAGGATTGCCTGCACCAGTGGGAGACAGTATTATAAGTTCATCTATAGGAGCCAGAGTGTGTGGTGCAGTTGGTTTCACACTGAGGTTTGCCTCTCTGGGCCTCTGTATGTGCACTTTTTATTGGAGTTATTTTTGGTACTTAAGTCTTTCTCTAAACCCACGTCTGACAGATATCGACCAGTGTCCAGTTTACACACACAAGTACACACACAAGTACACACACAAGTACAAGCACAAGTTACACACACACGTACACACACAAGTACACACACAAGTACACACACAAGTACACACACACACACACACAAGTACACACACAAGTACACACACACACAAGTACACACACACACAAGTACACACACAAGTACACACACACACACACAAGTACACACACAAGTACACACACAAGTACACACACACACAAGTACACACACAAGTACACACACACACACACACAAGTACACACACAAGTACACACACAAGTACACACACACACAAGTACACACACAAGTACACACACACACACACACAAGTACACACACACACACACAAGTACACACACAAGTACACACACACACACAAGTACACACACACACACAAGTACACACACAAGTACACACACACACAAGTACACACACAAGTACACACACAAGTACACACACACACACACAAGTACACACACAAGTACACACACAAGTACACACACAAGTACACACACAAGTACACACACAAGTACACACACACACACAAGTACACACACAAGTACACACACAAGTACACACAAGTACACACACACAAGTACACACACAAGTACAAGTACACAAGTACACAAGTACACACAACAAGTACACACAAGTACACACAAGTCACAAGTCACACACAAGTACACACAAGTACACAAGTAGTACACACAAGTCACACAAGTACACACACACACACAAGTACACACACAAGTACACACACAAGTACACACACAAGTACACACACAAGTACACACAAGCACACAAGTACACACACAGTACACACACAAGTACACACACAAGTACAAGTACAAGTACACACACAGTACACACACAAGTACACACACACACAAGTACACACAAGTACACACACAAGCACACAAGTACACACACAAGTACACACAAGTACACACAAGTACACACAAGTACACACACACACACACAAGTACAAGTACACACACACACAAGTACACACACAAGTACACAAGTACACACACATACACACACACACACAAGTACACACAAGTCAAGTACACACACAAGTACACACAAGTACACACACAAGTACACACACAGTACACACAAGTACACACACAAGTACACACAGTACACACATAAGTACACACACACACACAAGTACACACACAAGTACACACACAAGTACACACACACACAAGTACACACACAAGTACGTACACACACAAGTACACACACATGTACACACACAAGTACACACACACATGCTTGGTGTAGACACACATACACACACACACACACACACACCACATACTCACCAGGGTTGTGAAAAGATTAAGAATATCAGATACTAATTGATACTTAAACTAGTATTGAGACTAGATACTCATTTGTGTAGGTATTGATACTAAAAAAAAATCCCATTCACAGAACAGAAATGAACCTTTTCTGAAAGTCTTTCGAATGATGTTGAGCTGTAGCACTACAGAATCTACCTGCACCACTGAAGATTACACACATATAAGACACATGGGAATAGAAAAGAAAGTTTTACCATTTAATGTTGAAAATCACATTCTGTTGTCTAAATAGACATTGGGTGGAGAGTTCCTGCCTCAAGTGGAGGAGTTCAAGTGTCTCAGGGTCTTGTTCACAAGTGAGGGGAGGATGGAGTGTGAGATTGACAGGTGGATCGGTGCAGCGTCGGCAGTGATGTGGTCGCTGTATCGAATCATTGTGGTGAAGACGGGGTTGACACGAAAGGCAAAGCTCTGGCTTTACCGTCAGTCTACGTTCCTCTTCTCACCTACGGTCATGAGCTCTGGGTAATGAACAAAAGGACAAGGCAAGAGGTTGAAATGAGTTTCCTCCACAGGGTGGCTGTGCACTCCCTTAGAGATAGGGTGAGGAGCTCAGTCACACAGGAGGAGCTTGGAGTATACCTGCTGCTCCTCCATGTCGAGAGGAGCAGCTGAGGTGACTCTGGCATCTGTTCTGATGTCTTCTGGGAGCCTCCAGGCATGTCCCACAGGGAGAGGGCTCTGGGAAAGACCCAGGACACACTGGAGGGACTATGTCTCTGGGCTGGTCTGGGAACACCTCAGGGTCCCCCCGGAGGAGCTGGAGGGGGTGTCTGAGTCCCTGCTTAGACTGATGCCCCACAACCTGGCCCTGGATAAGTGGAAGAAGATGGATGGATTGTCTTAAATAAATCGTGGTATTGGGATCAGTATTGAGTCTATTTTTACTCTTTTTTTTTAACCATTTTAAACCGATCTGAGCCTTGGTCATTTCTCTCTGTGATTAGTTTGTAGATAAAATGTTGGCTTCTGTTGTATAAATAAATCATAAAAGAGCCAGTCTTTTGAACGGCTTTTTGAAATGAACAGATCCAAAAGGTTCGGATCCCATAAAAGAGCTGAAAGTCCCATCACTATCCACATCACAATCTGAATGGACAAAATCTCCTTTTGTATTGTACATAAAAACATGACTGAGCCTGTGGTTTAGATCTGCAGAAACATGTTCTGAAATGTGATTCTTCTATTATATCATATTAGTTTGTCAATTCAGATTTCAGATTTCTTCACGTGTGAACTTTGAGTCTTAGCATAAATAGTAAATCCAATCACAATCACAATTTTTGTCAGAAAAATCACAGTTTAGTGTGGTTTGGAGGTATTGGTGGTTTTAATGATGACACTCACAAACCATTTCCCAGTCCATTACATCCAACTTACAGCAGAATAAACTAAAACAGGGGTGGGCAGTTCTTTATCACATGGGACCATGGAAAAAAGAATTGCATGAGAAACAGAAGACATTGTGGAGGGCTGGGCCAGAATGCTTAATTCAGTTTTGCATAATATGAATTGTATTTGTTTACAAAAAGCAGTAAATCTCATTGTTCTGACGAGCTGCTCAGACTGGGAAGAATTTATGTTCTGACTAAGCAATGAAAAAGTGAGGCTCCCGAACAAAAAAAATAAAAAAAATAAAACACTTCTAAAATAAAAGCAATGCAACTTTAGTCCATGCATGAGGTAAAATGATAAAATATGTTTATTTTGTAATTCCAAATGATCTTAAATGGGTTGATCAGAATCAATAAAGGACTTTATGTGGCCCAGGAGCTGGACAATGCCCAGGCCTGAACTCAAGAATAAAACACATATGTTGAAACTGATCAATTCTATTTTTGACTTGACCCAAAAATTCACTTTATTGCAACAAAGAAATTGCATTTTAAAGTTTCTTTATCTTAATACGTGATAAACAGAACTAGTTCATTTTCAACAGTTTACAGTGGTCCAAAGTTCTTCCTCACTTACTTTGTTTATGTATTATTATAAATGAGTGCGCGCATGTGTGTGTGTGTGTGTGTGTGTGTGTGTGTGTGTGTGTGTGTGTGTGTGTGTGTGTGTGTGTGTGTGTGTGGACATGCCTCGGTGTATTCTCAGTGGACGGTGGATGAAAGCATAAGCTCATGGTTGGTTAAGATGATCTCTTTCATCCATATCAAACTGTACTTTACCATATTATACCATACTGTACTGTGCCACACTGGACTAGATAGAGAACAGATAAACAGCTGAAACTATGGAGCTTGGAGACTGTGACGTCCTGTGAGCGTGCACCATGTGTGTGTGTGTGTGTGTGTGTGTGTGTGTGCGCGTGCGTTTGTGTGTGTGTGTGTGTGTGTGTGTGTGTGTGTGTGTGTGTGGTACATTGTGAATGTAGAATAAGTCGAGTGTATCGTTCAAGAGCCTCTGAAAGCCTGTGTAAAGCATTATTATTATTATCATTATAATTATTACACAGAGTGTGGAGTGAATGAAGAAAGCACAGTATTGTGAAGTGACTTTGAGCATCTGGAAAATTGTTATATGACTAATGACATCTAAAAACATACTGTATTATTGTTAATGCATTAAAAGAGAAGTCCTGTGCTCGCTCTGCCCTCCACTGAACAGGAAGTCAGTTGGCGAGAGTGTTGGCGAGAGTGTTGGCGAGAGTGTTGGCGAGAGTGTTGGCGAGAGTGTTGGCGAGAGTGTTGGCGAGAGTGTTGGCGAGGCACTGGACAGATGAGAGTTTTGGTGTTGACAAGATGCTGACACAATCACAAAAGAAGACCGTGTGTGCCAGGCCCAGGGCCTTTATCGCCACTTGCAGCTTTAATTGGATTTGAAAATGTGGATGGGCAACTTATCTCCTCATCGTACGGTGTTTCCTTTTGTAACCTCCATGTAAAGTATTATTCTGAGAGTTGGAGAGCAGGAGTATTTAAACCAACTTTAACTGCTCCATCTTTACTCTAATCAGATGTACAGAGACGGACGAGCACTTGATCAACAGCAAGAGGAGGAGAAGAAGAGTGTGGATGGAGCACATGTACACACACGTGTCTGTGTTTTTAGAGACAGGTTATTGGCCGATAGTTGGATGGGACTGTGCCCTTTGAGGGATCCTTCAGGATCAGGATCGTACACCCTTGGGTTAGTCATTCAGGGTGAGTCCCATCCTTTAGCAGCTGGTTCATTTGTGCTGCCATGTGCTCGTGGAGAGCAGTGAGCTTCTTTAGCCAGTATGTGTGGATCATGTCAGGGCCTGGTGCAGTCCAGTTTTTCATACCTGAGACTCTTCCCTGGATGTCTGCCACTGTGATGGTGACTGGATTCTGTTCAGGGAGGTTGCTGTGGTCTTCTCTCAGATCCACCAGCCACTGTGCATCAGTGTTATGTGATGCCTCCCTTTCCCATGTGCCTTTCCAGTACCTCTCAGTCTCCAGCCTTGGTGTTTCTGCTCTGGTGATATTAACCTGCCACTGAGCGTACACTTTCACAGGTTGTGTTGTGAACAGGTGGTTCATTCATCTGGCCTCTTTATCTCGTGTGTACCTCTTTAGGCAGCTGGCCAAGGCTTGGAGTCTTTCTTTGGCAGTTTCGAGAACTTCAGGTGTGGACATCTGGTTGTACCTCTTGGGCACTTGTTTTTTTCATTGCACCTTTTTGGGCCTCTGACAATTGGCTCTCTTCTCTTCATGCATCCTTGATTTTAGCATCAAACCATCTTTCCATGGTGGATATTGTTTCTCATGGCTCCCATGGGATCAGTGCTGCTGAAGTGTAGATCAGCTCACTGGTTTCAGTGACGGTTGTGTCTTCGAGGAGACTTTCAGATGGTAACCAATCTCTGGTTGGTGAGTTAACTCTAACTCTCCTCTGACCTGGCGTCCTGGTTCTCTCTTGCTGTAGTGTTTGTGTTCTACCTCGTCAGTTGTGTTTAGCAGTTGTCGTTTGTAGATGTTGGAACACTGAACTACTACTGTAGTTGCTTGGCCTTTAGCTTGGACTAGGGTTTTTGGAGGAGGAGTATTTTTTCTTGCATCTTCAGTATCTAATTTTTCATGAAGATTCTCTGGTTCCTCAGCACCTGATGCAGACATTGTTTGGTGGACCCTCCACCAGAAAAGTGACATTGTGCACTTTCCAAACCATAGAGCACTTTTCCAAATGCTTGTACTTATATCTGACACAGGATTCATTCACTTGTAGTAATCTAGTTCCTCTCCTCCCTCCTGCTGTTTCATCTCCTCAGACCACCAGCCTCCTCATCCTCTCCTTTTCCCCCTCACTCCAGTAACAGAGGCCAACAAAGTCAAGCCCATCACAAGAGAGTGCGTGTGCATATTCACTTTGTAATGGTCTGTTTTGGAGCTAACCTCGCGGCCGTGACATTGTCCTCTGTTTTGTTCTGGATATTATTAAAAAGCGAAGCCATAATCTCAGACGTCCCCGAGCCGCCCCGCTCCACACATTTGGGGCCTTTTTCAAAACAAAGAGGATCAAGTGAATTAGTGAAATAAAGCAGAGCACAGAGGCACATTATGGGCGACCTTTGGAAGTTTACAGCAGGCGGGAGTACGAGCTGTGGAAAAGAACAGAAAAGAAAAGAAGAGTGAGGCTCTGATGTGCTAAAGACCACATGTCTCTACAGAAGAAGGGAAGACAGGAGAGAGGGATGGCAGTGAAGAGGAGGAGAGGGGGAGGCTGAGGGGGCTGCTGGTTGTGCTGCTGTGGGTGTCTGTTCAGGTTTATGATGTAACCTCTGTGCACTGGAAAAGCATTTAGGAGAACAAAAGAGAGTGCTGTACAAAAGCTGTTTTTGCACTAACTTTGACTCATACAGAGATTCTATCTGTTCTCTCTCATCCCCCTCTCTCCCTTCTTTCCTCTTTCCTCTCTCTATATCCACACCTCCACAGAGTATGGACAGAGTAGGTGATGAGTAGTGGGTAAAGTATAAGCCCCTTTTCCACCGGCTTTTGGGGTCATGTAGCTAAAGCAAAGCGTTGTTGTGGTGAACCGTCCCGGACACTGGACCAGTATCACTGTACACACTGTATCAACGTTCACAACAGACTGGAGAGTCTGTTGTGAACGTTGATATAGTTTGTTTTACCTAAACCTCCTGATCTCTGTCTGACTGCACCTGTAAACAAGTCTGATTATTCAAACAGGATTCTAAGTGAAGGATCGTGGTTCACTGCTCACTGTTCATCACACTGCTCCTGTGTGAATTCTGCTCAGTGTCAACAGGAAAAGATGAATCCTGACTCTGATGTGACCATTTTCATTCACATGTATCCAGTGTTGGGGAGTAACAGATTACATGTATTGGTGTTACGTAATCAGAGTACAATTTATGAGTAACTGTATTCAGTTACAGTTACTGTTTCCGTGAGTGGTAACTGGATTACAGTTACTTTGTTGAAATAAATAGATTACACGGCGGTATTTTCCTGTTTTCACATTTTGGGCTAAATCAGGACTAAAACCAGGTCTAAACCAGGTCTAAACCAGGTCTAAACCAGGTTTAACCCAGGACTAAACCAGGGCCAATTTGAAGAGAACAAACAAGAATTTTCAGGATGTGGTTGTTACATTTATGTAGTTTTAAAAAACATAACAATGTCAAGTAATCCAAAGTATTCAGATTACGTTACTCACTTTAAGTAATTTAATGGATTATGTTACAAACTACATTTTGGGATATGTAATCTGTAATCTGTAGGGGAAAGTCACCTTCCCAACACTGCATGTATCTACAGAGCAGAGACACGTGGTCCTACAGCATCACACCCGACAGTCTGGAGCTGCACTGTGCTAGAGCAAAGAACTACACAGACTGGACTGCTGTGTAGTCTGCGCTCTTACAGTTAAAAACAGACACAAAAACACATCCAGGTTTGTCTCCTTCTCAGTAAAAGGACAGGCCTCGTGTGAAAGATCAGAACCTCCAGAGCAGAGCCTCAGCTGCAGAGGCTGCACCAGCT
>NW_026571018.1:1317376-1329876 GCF_026225935.1 Boleophthalmus pectinirostris | reverse complement strand
CATAAAAAATAAATTAAATAAAATCATCATGTTTTGTTTCAGTCACACAAACTCTGCAGATTTAGGCTGAGTTCTTCTCTCAAGCAGAAACCACTCTGTTCTACCTTGTAATGTCAAGTGCTCCACTGTGTATTTAAGCTCCACACACCTTCATTAGAATCATCTGGATCATTTCAGCCCTGGAACTGCCAATCTCTACTGAACAACAGGTAAAAGGAGCAGTTCACAAGGTGGAGTAGAGCATTTAGAGCTTTGGAGATGTAGACAGACTAATAATAAAGAGTTACATGTGCCAATAAAACAAAACACAACTCCAGGTCTGTTTTTGAGGAAGTAGAACATGGTTTAAAGCTCACAAGAGTCCATTTTCTGTAATATAGGACCTGTAAGCAGCAACAAACCATAGGTGCCTCTGTCACACACAGACTCACAGACTCTTTCTTTTCCACACACACTTGTACATACATGACGGCATGTTTGTGTCTGTGATCTGCCATCCCTGTGGAGTGTGTGTGTGTGTGCGCGTGTGTGTGTGTGTGTGTGGACGTGCAGTTAGCACGAGACTATGGAGCCAGAACCTCACCACGGTCAGACTTTAGTGAAGTCAGACGGCTGATTCAGTACATCCCTCTTCACTTTCACAAACCTCTTTTTTATAAAGACACATCATAGACGTCCACACTGTGATGACTACAGACCCCCCAAAGAGGAGGTGGGCAGCCGGCTGGAAATTGAGTTTCTATTGTGCAAAGAGGAACAACAGTTTCCAAGAAGTGGTGGCATTTTGAAATAAGTTCAGATAAAAATGCTACTGGTCCCCATCACGACGACTCAGGCGTGTGGAGCGTGTGTTGTGTGTGTGTGTGCGTGGGTGTGTGTGTGTGTGTGTGGTGTGTGTGTGGTGTGTGTGGCTTGTGTGTGTTGTGTGTGTGTGTGTTGTGTATGTGGGTGGGTGGTGGGGCGTGTGTTTGTGTGTGTGTGTTGTGTGGATTGTGTGTGTGTGTGTATGTGTGCGCGCGCGTGTGTTGTGTGTGTGTGTGTTGTGTTGTGTGTGTGTTGTGTGTGTGTGTGTGTGTGTGTGTGTGCGCGTGTGTGTTGTGTGGATTGTGTGTATGTGTGTGTGTGTGTGTGTGTGCGCGCGTGTGTGTTGTGTGGATGTGTGTGTGTGTGTGTGTGTTGTGTGTGTTGTGTGTGTGTGTGTGTGTGTGTGTGTGTGTGTGTGTGTGTGTGCGTGTGTGTTGTGTGGATTGTGTGTGTGTGTGTGTGTGCGTGTGTGTTGTGTGGATTGTGTGTGTGTGTGTTGTGTTGTGTGGATTGTGTGTGTGTGTGTGTGTGCGTGTGTGTGTGTGTGTGTGCGCGTGTGTGTTGTGTGGATTGTGTGTGTGTGTGTTGTGTGGATTGTGTGTGTGTGTGTGTGTGTGTGTGTGTGCGTGCGCGCGTGTGTGTGTGTGTGTGTGTGTGTGTGCGTGTGTGTGTGTGTGTGCGTGTGTGTTGTGTGGATTGTGTGTGTGTGTGTGTGTGTGTGCGTGCGCGCGTGTGTGTGTGTGTGTGTGTGTGTGTGTGTGCGTGTGTGTTGTGTGGATGTGTGTGTGTGTGTGTGTGTGTGTGTGTGTGTGTGTGCGTGCGCGTGTGTGTGTGTGTGTGTGTGTGTGTGTGTGTGTGAGCTGGAGACTGACCTTTATCACAACAGCAGATGTGTGTTTGATCCAGGACAAAGTTTGAAGTCCTGATAGGTTTTGTAGTATTTTATTCCAGAAGTGACTAACAACAAGGCCCAGACTCTAAACACAGACTCTGTCCTCACTGCTGTGTTATTGGGCAAGACATTTACCAGACTGTGACAAAGAAAACCTTTGTCCCTGTAGACTCACCTTACTTTCATTTCACATTCATTTCTCCATAAACAACTCAACTACTAAATAGAACTCTCTCGGGTTTCTTTTATTTAGTCTTTGTTTAAGTTCATTACAACACAGTCAAGTTTAACTTTAAATATGACCTTTTATTTGTTTAAATCTGTTCAGTTTAGTTGTATGTTTCAGTTATTGCAGACACTGACGTGTTTACCTGTTCCTCCACCTGCTCTGGAGACAAAAGCCTCTGGGACGGACATGTTTAAAGCCTCTGTGGGAGGTTTTGGGCCACACCATGTGGAGGGAGAACTGGCTTCAGTTCTTTTTCTTTAATGGGTTTTGAATATTTGATTTCGATGTTTCAGTGTTTATAGTTTGTTGTAAAGGGGAACTTACCTTTAATATCTGACCTGAAGAAGATTTTGTACTGACCCGGATGGTGGTCCTTCCTGCGAGGGGCGCTATATAGACAGTTTAGCGTCTTGAGACATAAACTCTCTCATGGCAGTGTTGCCAGGTACACATGGGTTTTCATAGTTTTGTAAATTTCAGTTATTTTGTGTAAATGTGTTCTTATTATTTTTGCCCATGATAGCACTCTGAACTTATGAATACATTTTTGTTGGTGAAACAAAACATTTTCTGAGTCTGCCTCCTACTTGAGACCACTGGCCAGCTTCCCCACACACATGAATATTTTTTAAATGAATTTATTTATTTAGAAGGAAGCCCCTTGTAACATCTCGTTTGCGGGGGATCCTCTGCACAATAAACAGCAACGACAGGAAGGATGAGAAAAAACAAACACACAGTGAGGACAACATTTACACTCTACAGTACACTGTCATCACAGCATATGTGTAAATGTATATACTCTCTACATACACTTTATAAAAGTACATGACACAAAAGTGTAGACGCAGCAGCAGGTGTCTGGACGTGTTTCCAAGCTGATGTTTTACACAAGTACACGGAGAATAGAGGGGGTTAGGTGTTTCTTTCATTCGGGGCTTTAGATTGAACTGCTCTGCAGCCAATTTCTTTTTTATAGAGAGAGCATAAAAAAGGAGCTGCTCAGTGCGACGTAAGTTATAGGATGTAAACAGAATCAGGAACTCTTTTAGGTAAAATGAGAATAATAACATTTAAACACAAAGTGGTGAAAGTGTTGCTGTCTTTCTCTTGTGTAGTCGTCCTGCGGCTGTGACACAGAGACAGTTTATTGATGAACACATTGGACAGTCGTGAGTCACATCAGTAAAGAGCAATAATCATTATTATTCACCTCTTAAAAAAAAGTTAAATAAAGTTAAATTTAAATAAATATTTCAACTGCAACATCTCATCCACATTATCTATAGAATTTATCCTCCTCAAATAATGACATCAGTCCACAAAACCACCATGTGAATCCAGTTTGAAATGTTCTTTAAAAGTAAAAAGGTGAGAGTAGTTCCTCATGTGTTTATTTACATCCACACAGTGCATGGATCGAACTGAAGCTGCAGATTAACAACAGTGACATTTATACTATAAAAGATAACACAGTTTTGTTTTAGAAGTGCAGTGCTCTGATCTTTTGAACACTGAAAGTGAGTAGCGTCACTACTTCCTTCTATCCTGCTGCAGTCTTTGTGATCAGAGATTTTAAGACTCATCACATTCTCCTTGTGTTTGTGGTGTGCACTTTCTGTCACATTTTTAAAAATCATTTAAGACTGAAAAATCCTGTAGTATGTGGCAACCTTTAGAAAGAACATCAAATCATCCAAGATTAAACACTGCTGAACAGGTGTATTTAAAAGATGAAAAAGATTCATTTTGTTTTTATGTTTTTTGTTTTGTTTTGTTTTGTTTTTGTTCTAGTGAAGAGAATGTAACAGCTGCTGTGTGCTGCCTGCATCCAGTTCTGCAGTGTTTTTATTGTCTGTGAACCAGGATTTAATGCTGGAGTAGCTGGTGTTAGCATGCTAGTTGCTGTTGATATTGTTGTGAAAACTCTGTCATACAGAGATCATCATTTGTCATTTTGCTTGAACTGCAATAGCCTATAGATGGAAAACATCATAAAGGCAGGCTGCATGTGGAGGTCCAAATCCAAATCCAGTTTATTTATAAAACACTATTAAAACAACACATATAATACACAGATAAAAAAAAATATATATATATATATGTATAATACAGTGGGGAAAAAAATGCAACAATTATTGAGCAGTAAAGGACTCAAAACGAGTTAAAAGCCAAAGAAAACAAGTGTATTTTAAGAAGTGAATTAAAGCAAGAACAGAGTCACTTTGTCTTATGTGAAAAGGAAACTCATTCCATCATTTAGGTCCAACATCAGAAAATGTTCCGTCTCCTCTGAGCTTCCTCCTGGACTGAGGAACAAGAGCAGAGCCTGGTCAGAGCATCTGAGGGAGCTCAGAGGAGAGGATGGCACCAGCAGCTACTGCGAGGCATTTAGGTATTTAAAGACAAATAAAAGTATTTTAAAATCCACTCTGAAACAAACAGGGAGCCAGTGAAGGGCAGACAGAATCAGGGACACGTGGTCATATTTCTGTGAACAAGTTAAAAGACGAGCAGCTGCATTTTGGACGAGCTGAAGCCTGCTGAGGACTGACTTATGCCAACATAGAGGGCATTGCATCGCAATAATCCAGTCTTGTCGTAACAAAAGTGTGGATCAAAATCTCAAAATGGTGTCTTGAAAGTGATGGCTTTATCTTTGCCAACTGCCTCAAATGGAAAAAGCCTTTACCACAGCACATTTGTTTGTCAAGTTTAAAGTCTTCTCAGTTTTCAGTCCCAGGTTTGTGACAGTGGGTTTGACAAACTGTGCCAAGGATCTTAGGTTAACTGGACCATCACTACCAGCACAACTTAGACCAATTAAAAGAACTTCAGTTTTCACATCATCAATACAGTCCAACAGATGAGTGACACAATCTGCATTCTGACATTTGTCTGTCATCAGCATACACATGCTCCCATGCAGAGAACAGGTCCTGGGGGAAGTAGGTACAGTGAAAAAAGGAGAGGCCCAAGGATGGATCCTTGGGACACACCACATGACAGGGGAGCTGTGGATGAAACCCAATCACCAACCTGAACACAAAATGTCTATCTGTTAAGTAGGATCAGATGATCAGATCAGATCAGTTGGATGCCAACCCCATTCTGCAGATGACACAGGAGGATCTCGTGGTTCACTGTGTCAAACGCGGCAGTCAAATCCAATAACACCAGAGCAACAGCGTGACCAGAGTCAGTAGACACAAAAATATCATTAAAAACCCTTAGAAGCCCTGACTCAGTACTGTGAAGGTTTTTAAAACCAGACTGAAAAACCTCAGGCATCTCTTGCTGTTCTGAAAATGCCTTTTTGAAGTAGTTTAGTTTAGAAATCTGACGAAAATGTGAAGGCTCTTTAGGATTAAGGCCAGACTTCTTAATGAAAGGCTGGACGAGCATGTTTAAGGCTAACAGGTACCAGTCCATGTGCCAGACTGCAGTTAATATAATACAGTCCAGAGGGCGCTATGGTGGACCAAACAGGCCAGGAAGAACAGGGTGTTTGGGTAAAGCAGAAGGCTTCATTTCCCTGACCGCTTTTTCTAAACGAGATAGTGTCACTGGTTCAAACTGACTGAAACAAACTAGACATGTGACAGCATCAGACTGGAGCACAGGTGAAGTGCTGAGAAGAGCCTGATGTGTCTCAACTTTGTTTATAAAAAAGTTCAAAAAATGTTGACACACCAGAGGGAAAAGCTTCAAAGTGATCAGACTGTGGGACATTTCGAGCTGCATCCACCGTTCTAAAAAGGACATGTGCTGTGTGTCTGTCAGTTGTCAGTATCAGCGTGAAACATGAAGCTTATCCTTCTCCCACCTTCACTCAGCTCTCCTGCATTCACGTCGAGCAGCGCGAGTGGACTCATTTGGTCACACTGTCCAAAACTGACATACATGTAGATTCAAAATACCTGGATAATTCTTCAATATCAGAATATATATATATATATATATATATATATATATATATATATATATATATATATATATATAAACCGTCTGACCTCACAGTGTTTCATTCAGGGTAGTTTGGTATTTTTTTTCATTTGTTCGTGGAGTATGTAATGCGCCGCTAACGGGGCTAACTGTTATATGAAGCTTTTCCCAAATCTCGTAAGAAGAAGGACAATAATGTCTTTCCCCTTGATGAAATTCATGAATTTGCGAACCATCTGGTGTATTTTGATTCCTGACCTAGTCACTGGAGAGAAATGAAATTGACAGGAGGCACTAGGTGGTGCCAGCCTGGTTAGATGTGGACTGGGGCTGGAGAGGATTGTGAGAATTATGAGAAGTCGTATTGTGTCACACACTCTTAGTTCTCTGTGTGTCAGCATAGTGTGTGTGTGTGTGTGTGTGTGAATGAGTTTATATCTGTACATGGTGCTTTTGGCGTGGGGAGAGGAGGAGGAGCGGATCTCAAACTTCACAAATGCTTTTATAAATACATGTTTGTAGAAGTGTGTGTGAATGGGAGGTGTTGTCTTGTGGCACGGCCCACACACTCCTGTGTGTCGTGGTGTTTAGTGTGTAATGTAATGCAGTTATGACAGTTAAAGCTGCACTCTGAGACTAAGATCACTCTAAAGCTTCAGGAAAGGTTCTGCTCTGTCCTGTCCATGGGACTTGTTTAGCACTGATACCTGCTCAAAATGGCGTCTCGTTTGGATATGAGTTTGAGTCTGGATGAGTATGTGCTTGTTGAGACATTTGACAGTTCTGTTCTCCTCTGAGATGTTCCTGCTTGGCCTGGCAGTAAGAATGCAAATGGGGAAAGTGTTTCCACACATTGTTATTACAGTTGTAAGTGAAATCAGAGTTTGAGTGTGTGTGAGTGTGTGAGTGTGTGTGAGTGTGTGTCACACACAGCAGGTGGACAGAGGAGGAACTACAGGAAGAATAACATAAGTACTATCAATATTTTAGAGTCAGATATGAGTCAGGATGGAGCGTCCTCACACAGCCCATCAGCTGTCAGAGACCCACAGCTGACTGACTGTGTGGCTAGTTTCACAACTTTCAAAGACCAGAACAACTAGCATGCTGGTGCACACTTCCTGATTCTCAGACAATAAATTCCAATGAAACACAGACAGCACACAGCTGACTTGTTCAGAGCTCAGGAGTTATGGGGACTTCAATCTTCAAATGTAAAACAGTGTGTGTGTTTGTTTTACAGCCACTCTGGGGACTCTGGAGTTCAGCCTGTTGTACGACCAGGAGAACAACGCCCTGCACTGCACTATCAACAAGGCCAAGGTGAGACGCCTGTGGGGGGAGGGGGGAGTTGAGGGATATTAGGTTGAGAATATTGATTTCTGGTTGTGTAAATGAAACAATCCTCATTTGTCATTTTTACTGCTGTGGTCCTCAGGTTGTTGTTTTTAAAGGAGAGGTGTGAGACTGTGGTTTGGCGCAGACACAAGAGGAAGTACTGAGGCTGTTTTGGATGTAAAATGGTGCTGATTAAATGTTTGGATTGTTTATGTTCAGGGAAGGATCTGGATACATGCAGATTTTTAAAATTAATTTATTTATTTTATCTCAAAACCTGTGAGGACCACAACACTCATGTATGAATTGAAATGAATTGTGTCCCTGTGCTGAGATACAAATCGTCTAAAGCAGACCTGATGTGCCTGGAATTTAAATCACAGTATTGATAAGTCTAGTGGCCTGTGTGTTAGAAAAGTGCAGAGCCCAGTGTGAGCTGACGTCACTGGAAACATGTTCACAACAAAGAGCTGCAAACTGTGGAGCAGCACATTTACTTTGTTTTTCTTCTGTACAGAGCTGTGTTTGATCCTTTGACAGTTTGACAGATGAAACAGATGCAGGTCTGAGCATTAAGAGTCTGAAGTATAATCAATACAGAGGATCTAACAAACCTAATCGGACTAATGAGTAGCAATTTTTATTTTATTTTTTTCAATTGTACAAAAATGACCACACGATGTTGCTGAATCCAACCTGTATCACAGATTAAGAAAATAAAACTGGAGAGCAAACTTCAGAGCAGTGAATGTGCGCTGGGACTGAGAGAGACTTTATTGATACTGAAGAAAATTCAAGTTTTGCTGCAGCAAACTGCAAACATTTCCACTGCGTGTCTCAGTGACCTTTGAGTCAAAGATCTGAGGTCAGTTTCACAGGAGGACTGGTCAGGGAGGGTCAGCAGATCCTGTGGAAGAGCCAAACGTGTCCCTCCACTGTGTCCTACAGCGTCACAGCAGAGTCCAGGGGGAGACAGGAGAAAACAACAGGAAAGACCACCTTCATACACCAGCTTCATACACCAGCTTCATACACCAGCTTCATACACCAGCTTCATACACCAGCTTCATACACCAGCTTCATACACCAGCTTCATACACCAGCTTCATACACCAGCTTCATACACAGCTCATACACCAGCTTTCATACACCAGCTTCATACACCAGCTTCATACACCAGCTTCATACACCAGCTTCATACACCACCTTCATACACCACTTCATACACCACCTTCATACACCACCTTCATACAACAGCTTCATACACCACTTCATACAAGCTTTCATACACCAGCTTCATACACCAGCTTCATACACCAACTTCATACACCACCTTCATACACCAGCTTCATACACCAACTTCATACACCAGCTTCATACACCACCTTCATACACCAGCTTCATACACCACTTCATACACCAGCTTCATACACCAGCTTCATACACCAGCTTCATACACCACCTTCATACACCAACTTCATACACCACCTTCATACACCAGCTTCATACACCAGCTTCATACACCAACTTCATCCACACGTTTCAGAGTGGTATGAATAGGGCAGGGAGAGGATGAGGAGCGTGAGTTGTGCTTCTGAACTTCAACAAATCTTATCTTGGCAGAGAGTTTTTTTTGCTTGGCACAAATGGTACAAACATAATTCAAAGTGCTTTACAGAATAAGAATGACATTAAAATGACAAACGTCTCAGGTGCAGGTGAGAAACACCAGAGCCCGGCTACAGACTGTCTCCACATGTGCTGCTGTTTGGCAGTTTGCTGGTGTGGCAATAAGTACGAGCACATAATGACACATTTTTGGACAAATCAGGCCATAATAACAGTGAGCCACAACAGTTCAACTTAAGCACTTAAAACCAAAGAAACTGGAGCTGCAAGTTACAGATGGGTCTGGTCAAGCAGTAACGGAGGGAAACAGGGGCAGTTTTTTGACATTCAAATAGTTCTTATTTAGAAACTAGAGGGACTATTGAAATAAGTAAAGTATCAGAATGTAGGAAAGAGTTACACTCCAACAGGGTCAAGTTAAACCTGTGATATTCTTTCAAGTCGTTGACAAAAAATTTTAAAACTCATGTCGGTAATGGAGGGAATAAAATATGCAGCACTTTTTGGGCAATAAATCCAAACAGTGATAACTCTTGGTTCTCACTTACATATCCTTAACAAACTGGTTTGAATATTTGCTTCATATAGTTTTCTACCATATGGTACAAGATTAGGTTGAAAAACCTCTTACTTTTTGAGTAATGACATTTTTTATTAAGAAAGGTCATGGTAACGGAGGGAAAATTGTGTAAGCAAGTAGAAGGTGCAGGATTTTACATCATTTGTTGCTTTTTTCTTCTGAATACTTTAATATTACTTCAAAATGAAAGGAAACTATTTCTATCAAATTTGTCAGTCCTTTCAAGCTAAATTTTATCATTTTTGAAAAATCATGTACCTTCCTCAACAGTTCAAAGATGGAATAACACAAGATATGATGAAATATATCCATTTATTTACATGATTTGCAGGTCTTTGAAATTTGGAAAATAATTTTTGTTCCATGTTTGATACATGGTCTGTTTAAAACGGATGGAACTTTAGAACCAAAAATGGTACAGAAAAAAGGTCAACAGTTTCATAAACTAGAGTACATATGTATCTGTTCAATACATTTTTATATCAGATGCATTAACTTGAATTTTTGACCTTGCTGTTTACTTCTGCTTGACCGGGCCCCGTACATGTGAACTTTCAAATGAGACATATTCTGCAAAAAGGACTTATCAGAGCTTTTAATGTTCATGGTAGTTTCTTCTCATTGTATTTAGAGTGATTCAAGTGTGTGAGTAATCTTGATTCTCCTTTATTCAACACGTCCTTGCTCCAGTCTACCCCTGACCGTGTGTTGCGCTTTGTCTTGATGTTGGCTGTGACGTACATTTAAAAGGCAAAGGGGAAGAGAATAGAGCAGATTATTTACCTCGCTTACATGTTTGTCTCACAGCAGCCTAAACATGGCAACAAGGTCAAACCTTCTCTTACTCTACTGTCTTTAAAAGGAAGCCAAGGTGCCAGTGCTTCAAATGTCATGATGGGTGTCATAGATAATTACTGTGTCTTCTTTAGTCCTCATAGGCAAATGAAACAGGCTCGTATCGCAGTAGCAGGCTGCACGCTGGGCTCCAGGATCAGTCTGGAGTGCATGTTTTATCTGGAGCTGTCTGGATGGAGGCGTATGAGGCCTGGGCATTTGTTCTGTTTGTATTGTATTGCAATCATATGCTCATTCAATTATAAAACCTCACAAAAAAGCACAACTTCAGCAGATATTTCATCATTTGCCGTGGAGTGTCAGCAGAAAAACAAGCAAAACTATTGTCCAGTTCTTTAGCACAGTGGCTGAATGGGATCTTGGCTAGAAACGCACCGATACTGATATGAATGGATCAGTACTGAATACTGGTGATGATAATGAGAAGCAGGATTGGGTGATTGGATGTGTACTTTTATTCAGACGAAGCTGTTCTGCAGTGATGTGAAGGATAAATCACAGTTACATAACACTATTGAATCTCTTGTGTAAGAACTTAACTGTGCTTTCAGGAAATACATTTTTCATCTCTGCCTTGGCATCTGTTTATATCTGTTTAACAGATATTTAAAATCAAAGTATTGATATCCGAACTGAAAAGGCTGGATCCGTGCCCAAGTTGTGGACAAATATTCCTTTAAAAGATTCATTTAAGGCTGAATTTTCTGTCAGAGCAGATTTGAGCAGGAACCACAGATCAGTGATTAATTGGAGTCGTTCCTCTGGCCTCACAGAGTGTGTCTGCCAGCCAGACTGTTCAACTGTGTTTATTGTGTCTTGTAAGTCGTGCTCCCACGCCATTAAAAAAAAATAAAAATCGGATTCGATACTTGACCTTAGTGTATTTGCCGATACCAATACCAGTCCAATAGCTCACTGTGTGAAGTAAACTGAGGCTCTAGTAAACGGTGATTTGTAAAGGAAATCCACAAAAACAAAAGACGTTTGGGGGACTAAAGTATTCCAGTCAATGTCTAATGATCCTCATGATGAGCTGTGCTGATTTATGAACATCAGCACACACATGCTTGGTTGTGTCAAAAACAAACATGGCTGCTTACACATAAAAAAGAGAAAAATCTACAGAAAGATGGATTTTCTCAGAATCAAATATCAAAGCACCAAACTATTATTTATCTTGGTATAGATTTTATTTTGACTGTTACAAGAATTTAAAAAAAGATGTTTTCAGCATTTAAGAAACACACGACACAAATGAGATCCTAGTATATATTAGAGACATTATCATTTCGAGAGCGCCCCCTGCAGGTCCTCATCATGTGAGGTCACTGGTGATGTAGTGGTCAAAGAATTTGAGCTCATCTGTAACACGACACTAGACACAATAACACAATAACACAATAACACAATAACACAGTACAGTCAGATTTAATTTTATTTTGTGTGTGTGTGTGTGTGTGTGTGTGTGTGTGCGCGTGTGTGTGCGTGTGTGTGTGTGTGTGTGCGCGTGTGTGTGCGTGTGTGCGTGTGTGTGTGTGTGTGTGTGTGTGTGTGTGCGTGTGTGTGCGTGCGTGTGTGTGCGTGTGTGTGTGTGTGTGTGTGTGTGTGGCACCTAGTATCACCATCACCCAGTGGTGCTGGTACAACATTTGAGGATTTCTTTAGTTTTTGGAGGGCTTCTGTGTGTGGACAAATGTGGAGGGTTTGAGCCAAAAAGAAGCAGAGCGCTGGTTAATCATTTGTTTCTTCTTCAGAGGAGATGATTAAAAATGACTCAATTAGAATGGTGTTAAGATTGATTATGCTAATGCCATGAGTGGGATGTTCAAAGCCATTATTGTTTGAGGAAAGCAGTGTAATTATCACCAGGACACAAATGGTGCTTTTGTGAGGAGTGCCAAAAAGCCTAATGACGGACACTACTGGGCTGTGGGGTCAAGAGGTCACAGTGAGGTCACAGTGAGGTCACAGTGAGGTCACAGTGAGGTCACAGTGAGGTCACAGTGAGGTCACAGTGAGATCAAGAGGACAGAGATCAGTCATAATTTGTTTTGTCACAATATTTAACACAATTTCAATGCTGAGGAATAGACTTGATACTCAGCACTGATTCTGATACCACAATGATCATAAAAATGATCAAATGTAAATGTCAGTATTAAATGGTAGAACTGTTTTTTTTTTTTTTTTTTTTTTCATTTTACATGTGTCTTATATGTGTGTAGTCC
>NW_026571018.1:1307376-1312376 GCF_026225935.1 Boleophthalmus pectinirostris | reverse complement strand
CGCCCCATGTAGGGGTTTGTCCTGCCATGATGGTCCCTCCAGCACCTCTTCCTCTGGACCCCACTGTCTGAGACATTCTCTGAGCACCTCATCTGCTGGGGCCTTGTCCTTGATGTACTCAAGGAGCTTGGATGTTTCATCCTGGACAGTGGTTCCCACACTCACTAGTCCTCGGCCCCCTTCCTTCCGGCCTGCGTACAGTCTCAGGGTGCTGGATTTGGGATGGAACCCTCCATGCATGGTCAGGAGCTTTCGTGTCTTAACATCTGTGGTCTGTATCTCCTCCTTTGGCCAGCTTACAATCCCTGCAGGGTATCTGATCACTGGCAGGGCGTAGCTGTTGATTGCCTGCACCTTGTTCTTGCCATTGAGCTGGCTTCTAAGGACTTGCCTCACTCTTTGCAGGTATTTGGCCGTAGCCGCTTTCCTATATATATATATATATATATATATATATATATATATATATATATATATATATATATATATATATATATATATATATATATATATATATATATATATATATATATGTATACATATACGTATACATATACTGTATATGTATTTATACTGCAGTATCTGCCATCCCAACATGGAGCACTAGGTTGGTGTTGGTGGTGTAAACAGCCTGTGTGTTGCGTGGCTCGTCTGGTTCAGCTCCTTGGGGACGGTGTCATTTCACGGACAATGGGAGGACCATTTATTTTCAAATGCACTTTTTATAGAAGGACGTGTCTGTAGAATATCTATCACAAATAACCCAGTGGAATAGAATGTGCCCCAGGATTTATGCTCCTGTTTCCTGCCTCATGAGCTCCTGTGTTCATCAGTTCTCTTTTGTCCTGTTATGATGCGTTGAATTTAACGTTAACTGTAAAGTGTTGCATGTTTAATGGAGGGAAAGCTCAAAAACGCTGGATTTGTTCCCTCATCAAAAACATGCGGTTTTAGACCTTACCAATGTACGTTTGAGTATTTTAGTGATCTCTCTTCTCTTCGGCCCTATTCAGACTCTCCTTGTCTCCCAGTGACGAGTAAGAGTGTGTACAAGGCTCCGCCCACAAACCTTCATCACCCATGCTCCCACATGACTATTCTCCATAAACACATAAAAAAACATGATACAAAACTGTACACAGCAACAAACCCGATGTGATGTGCAGTAGTTGTATTCAGGATGCACGCTGACTTTGTTGTGATAGTTCTCTGAAGGGGGAGCAGGGAGCAAAGTGAGAGAGGACTCAGAGGATCAGGCTGTGATTGGCTGTGAGCGCAGGAGGGTGGGTGGATGAACTCTTCTTTTAAACATGTTGATATAGTGCAGTTTGACACAGGCCTGTCGTCAGCTCTGTGGGAGATTGGAGCTGGCACCAGGGAGTGGAGCTGGTGCAGATCTGGCAGGCACAGATCCGGCAGGCAGCGGGCAGGCGGCCATCTTGATTTATGGGCATTATCTACAGCCCAGCTGACCACGCACTGTCAAGGCACTTGAGCATTTGTTTATTTATGGAGACATTACTTATAGAGTGATTACATCAAAATCCATCATAAAACATGTTTAAGAGCAAAAGAGAAGAGCACTGTATTCTGTGTTTATCATTTCACTATATGATTCACTTCAGATTTCTGTCTTGGTGTTCACAATTGCTTCACATTTGAGGAACTTTTTTTTAAGTAAAATTTGCTTTGTAATGTTAAAATGCAAACCTGGTTTGACCTGGTTTATAGTTTTAACCTCTGTGAGTTTATCATGAAACAAAAACTGACAGTACTGTCACAAAACTAAAATGTCAACTTCTCACACCAGTCTATCTGCTCTTGTTCTGATACAGCTCAACATCATTCTAAAGACATTCAGGAAAGATTTTCACACACACACACACACACACACGCATATATATGTATATATATAGTCAGCAGGATAGTGGCGTGGACACTGGCTTTATCTGAGTTAATGCCATGAACACTGCCAGTGAAAGCAATAGCTCCGCTCCAACAGGTGTGACTCCCACTCGCCAACAGCACTTCAGAAATGAAGAGCGACAGGTTTCTACCTCTAACTCTGCATTGTAACTTCACCCAGATTATGAGTGCATGTGTTTTGTGTGTGTGTGTGTGCATGTGTGTGTGTGTGCATGTGTGCGTGTGCGTCCATGCCTCTGTGTGTGTGCATGTGTGTGTGTGTGCATGTGTGCGTGTGCGTCCATGCCTCTGTGTGTGTGCATGTGTGTGCTTGTGCATAGCAGAGGTGCACAGGAGTCACAGACAGGGCCTCTGACTCAGCGCTGGTTACCTGGCAACAGCTCCTCACTCTCGCTCAGTCAATGGAGCTTGTGTGGCAGCATTGTGTCTGCTACAGCCTTGTGTGTTTGGCTGCACCTCTGAGCGCTGACGCCACGAGGAGCCGACGCCACCGCAGACTCTAATAGAAGAGGACTGAGGAGTGAAGGAGTGTGACGGCACCCGTACTGTTCAACTGCAACCAAATGAAGCTCATCAAGGCCAGCACTTGTAGCAGTTAATCTATAACAAGAGAACATATATGGAAACATGGCCTCTGCAATTTAAAGTGAACGGTCACCAAACACCTGTCTGCAGGGGCGGAGTCTCAACTCCCAAACCACGCCCCTCCTCCCCCCTCACGCTCCCTTTAGTCCTCCAGACCCCCCTCTCCTCCCCCCTCACTCTCCCTTTAGTCCTCCAGACCCCCCTCTCCTCCCCCCTCACTCTCCCTTTAGTCCTCCAAACCCCCCTCTCCTCCCCCCTCACTCTCCCTTTAGTTCTCCAAGTGCTTGTGGGAGGAGTTCAGGTGTTCAGTTTCACTACCAGTGACAGTTTAGCACCAAACTTGGAGCATCCTGAGTCTGTCTGTGTGAGTGACAGCTTTCTCCTCTTCCTCCTCCTCTTCCTCCCTCTGCAGAGCTCATTATACAGATTAGGACTCCCTCAAATTGGACAATGGATGAATAAACGAGGAGGTGAAGAGAAAGAACAGTACAGGAGGAGGAGAAGAAGAACAAAAGAGGAGGAGGACAAGGGGAGGTGGAGGTGGAGGAGGAAATGAGGAGAGGAGAAGAGAGGAGAGTGAGAAGATGAGGAGGAAGGGAGGAAGAGGAGAGGAGGAGGGGAGGAGCAGGAGATGTGTGCAGATACAGATGAGAACATAATGTTTCATGTGTGTGTTGCTGCTGTTCCTCCACAGAGACATGAGGAGAACAGACCGTACACACGAGCGAGCTGCAGTCGACACACACTCTGTGTGTGTGTGTGATCACGTCTCTTATGCTTCAACTGGGAAATAAAACATATTGATTGTGGAATATGTTGTTATGTATATATATATATATATATATATATATATATATATATATATATATATATATATATATATATATATATATATATATATATATATATATATATATACACACACCACTACTACTATTTATTTATCTGTCAATCAGAATCACTTTATTTGTCCCAGGAGGCGGTTTAAGCGCATTAAGCAGTAAAACACTGACCTGACCATTTACACTGATGTGTCACTCTCAACTGACTTCTACACATGCACAAAGCTCCACCCTTCTGTGCATTTTAAGAAACAAAATACAGAAAGTCTGTTGGCGTTGCCATGTTTGTTTTGGCACAAACCTCAATGCTGCGATGTGATTGGTCACTCACCACCATCAGGACTAAACCAGGACTAAACCAGGACCAAACCAGGTCTAAACTAGGACTAAACCAGGACTGAGCCAGGACTGAACCAGGACTACACCAGGAGTAGACAATGACTAAATGAGGACTAAACCAGGATGAAAACAGGACTAAATCAGGACTAAACCAGGAGTAAACCACAACTGAAGCAGAACTGAACCAGATCTCAGAGTATCTCGGGTAAAAGAAGTTATATATTTTGCTGTTCAATGATACAAGAATTTGGGAGATTAGACATCTTCTGCATTTGAGACACATGATACAAATCAGTGTCTGTGACGATTGGATGATTCAGGATTGTTTGTCAGAGTTTATGGTCTGATTCCAAAACACAACTGCAGGTGTGTTAGTGATGAGGAAACTGAGGAAAATTATAACAGAGATCACAAATAGTGCAATATCAGCCCTTTCACTTTTTCAAAACCCATCTTTTTCCTTCTTTTACAATTTAGAGTTTTAATTAAAGGAAGCTATGAAGAGCTGCCATCCACAGGCCAAACATCTGCCCCTACAAGACACACATGCTGCCAGCTCATCCAGCCCAAACCTGGCAACAACAACTCGCAATTTGTTACGTCACAGTTTCAGATTTAGCAAGACTCTTTTCCATGAATTCCAAGGTATGAGAAAATCCATTCATCATCAGAATACACTGGTTTGACTAAAAATAGTTCCAGTATCTCTCTGTGAAAGTGCCATGTTAGGGTGCGCTCCGGTCCAGAGCTCGCCTCACCTCCTCACGCCCGCCTCACCCCCGCTCCTCCTCTCCTCACCTCCTCCTCACCCCGCCCCGCTCCTCCTCCTCACCTCCTCACCCCGCTCCTCCTCACCTCCTCACCCCGCTCCTCCTCACCTCCTCACTCCCCGCTCCTCCTCACCTCCTCAACCCCGCTCCTCTCTCCTCACCCCGCTCCTCCTCACCTCCTCCTCCTCCTCCCTCCCCCTCACCCTCCTCACCTCCTCACCTCCCTTCCCGCTCCTCCTCACCTCCTCACCCCCGCTCCTCCTCACCTCCGCTCACCTCCTCACCTCCTCACCCCCGCTCCTCCTCACCTCCGCTCCTCCTCCTCACCTCCTCACCCCCGCTCCTCCTCACCTCCTCGCTCCTCCTCACCTCCTCACCCCGCTCCTCCTCACCTCCTCACCTCCTCACCCCCGCTCCTCCTCACCTCCTCTCCCCCGCTCCTCCTCACCTCCGCTCTCCTCACCTCCTCACCCCCGCTCCTCCTCACCTCCTCACAACACACACTGTTCTCTGTGTGATATGTCCATGTGTGGACTTA
>NW_026571018.1:1297376-1302376 GCF_026225935.1 Boleophthalmus pectinirostris | reverse complement strand
TTTTTTGAGGAGCTAACACCATTTTCACACATCTTAAAGCTCGCAAGAAATTGTGTGTAACATAGGACCTGTAATAATTGAGATTTTGAGCGATTTTGAGCATGAGGGGTGTGCCTTGTGGGCGGAGCCTTGCACAGAGTCTTACAGCCATACAGCAGCTTACATCATAAGGAGGTTTGAACTGAATTTTTGATGAGAGAATAATGGTATAACATGGCCCAATGCTCCAAAAAGTCAATTTTACTTAATACCTGCTCTTGAGCCCTGGTGAGTGCTGCCAGTCGTGTAGATGAGGTGATGAGTGATTGGACAGGCTCAGAGGCTCACTGCAGGTCACAGCCTCTTAGACCTGATTAACACATTTATTAGCACATGTTTCTCAAAGCAGTGTCCAGAGGAAGAGGAAGCACTGCACTTTTGGAGCAGAGACCCAAGAGGAAGCAGTGCAGTGCTCTGTGCCTCTTCCTGCAGCAGACTCAGAGGAAGTGACACAGAACTCATCGGATTCGTTCAATCAGTTTATGTGTTGAGGGCCTATATTACTATTTATGATCTCTGTTATAATAATGTCATTTCCTCATCACAAACAGACCTGGAGTTGTGTTTTGTTTCACTGACATGTTTAACACACAAATCCTGCACATTTAGACTTTAAACATTTTGATTTAGAGTTCTTCTCAAACTGAAAACATTCTGTTCTATCTTGTGTTGACATGTGGTCATACATGTTGCACTGTGTTTGGATCATTTCAGCCCTGGAATTGTCCATCTCTGATGAACTAAAGGTAAAAGGAGCTGATGACTTTGAAACTACTCCTTCGTAACATCACAAGGTGGACCAGAGCATTTTGAGCTAAAGGGTTAGTCAAACATGTGAGAATAAAACAAAACACAACTCCAGGTGTGTTTTTGAGGAGGTAGCAGCACTTTCACACAGCTTAAAGCTCAAAGCAATCAAGTTTGTGTAACACAGGACCTTTAATAATTGAGATTTGAGAGTGTCTTATGAATGTTGTTTTGAAAAGAAGAGATTAAAGATGACTAAAACATGCACGTATTACTCCAGATACAACTCTGAGTCAATGTTGAGGGGAAACAAATATAATATAATATATGGTTAAAAGCTCTGAAAAGTCCATTTTGCAAAACAGGTCTTATTTAACCTGATAAACCTGGATTACATGTCTGTACAAATGATGAGGAGAAAATTCAGTTTGTCGACTGGACAAAAGTTAGTTTGGTTGAAGATGTTTCGCTCATCCAAGCTGCTTCTTCAGTTCTGGTCAGATGCTGGTGGACACTTCATTATATCTGTCTGCAGGGAGGAGCTAATTAACTACTCTGAAACTAACAGTTAGTAAGGAAGTGTCCACCAGTGTCTGACCAGAACTGAAGAAACTTGGATGAGAAAGGTCTTCAACCAAACTAACTTTTGTCCAGTCGACAAACTGATTTTTCTCCTCGTCATGGATTCTACCAGGACGACACATGTACAATTGTGATTTACGGCAGTTTACAATTTCTTAAATAGCAGGAATATGATTGACGAATGAAAGTGTAACTGTTTAAAATGGTAAGGTTCCAGTGAGTGCACAAAGACTTTTGTCCTGTTGTATTGGACATGTCCACAAGCTTTTTCTCTTTTATCAATCGACTGAAGAAAAAGGAATAAATTAAGAAACATTCTTTGTTACCACTCTGGTTGTAATAATAATATTAATACTAGGTTTTCTAATATAATTCAATTTATAAGACTTTGTTTGCTGTGAAATGGACTTCTCTGCTGTGTACCTCCCACTGACACTGACTCTGTGCACTTTGGGACTCAAACATGAAGATTGTTTTTGTGCTAACGGCCATAGCTCTGCTGCATCACGGTCACCTGTCCAGGTCCACTCCTCTGGACGTCTTCTCCCTCCTTTTAGATTAGCAGCAATGCTCAATGAACATGACCTGTCTCTCATGTGTATGTGAGTCAAAAGTCAGCGGGCATGTGTTCTAGTAGAGGGATTCTGGGAGTCCTGCTTACGCTGCTGCAGCAAGAGAAAATGGATAAAATTTCAGTGCCAATGCTAAATATCCACATATGGATTCCTGACCTGCTGAGGCCTGGGACAGGGGGTGTTACAGATTTTAGGGCGAAGACCTTTTTGAATTGTGTTAAGTGTTTAGTGTTTGAATGAGGCGCTCAGAGTCCTCTGTGTGTGTGAATGCAGTGAGTGTGTCACACAGTGTGTCAGTGTTCTGCACAGACAGAGTTGGGGTTAGGGTCTCTGTGGAGCACTTCCTCAAAACAACACAATACTCAAATCCACATTACAAATCCCACCGACACTTTTGCAGCTTTATTTTGCTAATATTTCATGGAGCTTTCAAAAGGGCTGTTGTGGCAGTTCTCACAGATTTACCGTTATCATTTCTGCCAGTGTGCAAGTGGGCTTTACTGCACTACGCGCGTTATGGCACTGTAATATTACCCATAAGTCACTGGGACGTGTGCGGGTGGTCCCAGGAGACTGGCTCAGCTCAGAGGATCAGTGGAATGGGATGGAGGAGTTAAAGGATACAAATTATGCTAAATCCACTTTTTTCATGCATTTCAACAAAACGTGTCTTGCCCCAGTGCAGATGTAGTGTATAAGCAGGTCAAGATAAGTCAGTCCCCCCGTTTCATCATTATTATTTTATTATTATCGTTCTTATTATGAAATTATTGCTGATGTTGAGCTATGTATGACAATTGTGAATAACATACAAATTTGCAAAAAATATTTTTAAAGTTTGTGTTGTGTGGTGCCCCCTCAGTGGTTGTGAATGGTTGGTGCCCTGGGCACCGTGGCACTGGCCCATATGGATAATCGGGCCTTGGTCCCTGGCTGTGTCCATTCTTATTCTATGAACTACTCAGAGCTCTAGATGGGGTCATGTCATTTTTGGTGGTGTCCAAATGTTTAGTTGGTGAAAAAGAAGTACTCAAAATTTTGCACAATGTACCTTGAAAAGT
Source organism: Boleophthalmus pectinirostris (assembly GCF_026225935.1). Taxonomy (NCBI): domain Eukaryota; kingdom Metazoa; phylum Chordata; class Actinopteri; order Gobiiformes; family Gobiidae; genus Boleophthalmus; species Boleophthalmus pectinirostris. The sequence goes on along the minus strand of NW_026571018.1, from coordinate 1,299,372 downwards.
AGTGTCCAGTGCTGGTCACTAGAGACATCAGTATAGAGCACAATGTAATGGGCTGGAAAAACACCAGTGGACAGAGACACGTCTTTAACTGGACACAGCACATGTGTCCAAAAATCTTATAATTCAGGTTATTTGAGGGAGATCCAGCTTGACAAAAATGCATATGGTTATTATTAGTCCATAAATGTGTGCCAGTCCAATCTGAGCACGTTCTATTAAAGAAATTCAGTGTAATCAGAGTCATGTGACCTGAGTGTAGTGAGCAGTGTGATGCTCTGTGAATGAGGCTTCATATTGTGAGCTGAAGACCACTGTTGGGCAAGTTACTTTAAAACTGTAATGTGTTATTTATTAATTATTACTGTCATTTCAAAGTAATTCGTTACATTACAATATTACTGCATTTAAAATGTAAGGCATTACATTACTATTGCATTACTTTAAGTTACTCTCACCAAAATAACTGCGAAAAAGCTGAACTTTTGAGCTGTATATGGACTGAACCAGGACTAAACAAGGTCTAAACCAGGACTAAACCAGAGCTGAACCAGGACTAAACCAGGACTATAACAGAACTAAAACAGGACTCACTGTCGGGACGGGCTCGAAGGTGACCGCAGGAGAAAGGAGCGGCTCTGCTCCGCACCTCATGGAGGTAAGAGCGGCTGTTGCCCTGCTGCGGGGGCTCACGGTCCTGATTTCAGCAACTATTTGCGGATAAAAGACCCGGTGCAAGAGTCTGTTATAGCGCGTAACTTCTACCTTCCTTCAACGTGTCCAGAAGTCTAACTTTTTGTGGACGGTTTGCATCGTCCTCTGTCTTTTGGGTGCGAGTGCAGGAGACTTTGTCGGTGCAGAACGTTTCGTCGACGTTGTGGATTTTATCGGAGAGAAAACTTGCAGACATACAGCACTTCAGAATCACACTGCTAGAGATTGAACATGTTTTTAAATTTGGCAGCTGAACATATTCTGTACTGTAGAGGAGACAGGAGTCCCTTAGCCGATCAGGACACAGCGGGAGGAACGCAATACGTGTTCATTCACTAAAAGCAAAAGGCATGCAAAATTGCAAAAAAAAAAAAAAAAAAAAAAAAAAAAAAAAATCAGCGAAACAGCAAGACCGCAAAAAGTGAACCGCGTTAGAGGGAGGGACGAGTGTAAACCAGGTCTAAACCAGAAGTGACCCAGGTCTAAACCAGGTCTAAACAGCGTGGAGTTCTGCGTCGGTCCTTTCACCCGCGGTTACCTGAAAGTCTATCCGGCCGCGTCTCCGGCGTTTCACCGCTGCTGATTTCACGGTGATTTTAGCGAATTTCTATGAAGAAAAACCCACCACTTCAATCCAGGTTAAAAAAGCATTGTAACGCGCGTTACTCACATTTGTACCGAGTAAAATACATTACTTTTATAATGCATTACTCCCAACACTGCTGAAGACTGTGCAGTCATGGAAAGAGTGAGGGGCTAGTGTGGACATTTGGACACAGCTCTGCTTCTGTATTTTGCTTCATTCATGCAGTAATGTTGTGTTGGAGAGTCCCTCCATTCCAAAAGCTGCTACTTTTCCTGTTGTTGTGTTTGCCAAATTAATTTTAGTTTCATTTCATTTCATCAAGCACACACCCAGCACAATTCAGTGATCTTTAAAAACTGGAGCTGGAAGTGAAATGTTTGAGTATTGTAACAAACATATAAACAGTGTTTGATGGCAGATGTCAAAAAAAGAGATCCAGAGTCACTTTTTAATGTGGCTTCAACTCTTCTACTCCTGCATCAACATACTGGGACGTTTTTAATACAATATTACATTACATCTTTGTTTTTGTTCCTAATATTTGAGACAAATAAAAGCTCCAGAGCTCTGCTACAGTCCATAAATCATCCACAGACTTGTGCTGAGCGTTTTTGTTGTTTATATAGTTCTGAGTTTATATAGTTTAATATTAAAAAGCATGTATTCAATCTGCAAAATATGAAAAATGAAATGAAGTAG